>NC_135200.1:3821060-4124090 GCF_050948175.1 Xylocopa sonorina
CAACGGCCTTCTGAAATGTTCGGGTCACGAATAGTAAAAGTGGATCTTCTACTTGTCAAGGGTGGGTATCTCGCACCTGGCGAATTCTTCCTCGACGAAGGGTCGCTGGTACGGACCTGCTCGAGGCTGGCAGAGGCAAAATCGGTGTAAATCAAGCCGGTATCGTACCGATGTTCCGATATGCGCGGCCGTTGCAACCGATTACGTAATCCGCGAGGTCGTGACTCGTACCATCCGCCTCCATTAATGTATACGCTCTGCTATCTAGGTGTACGTACAATAACCTACTGCAAATATGTGCATACATTTAAATCGAATTTATGTGCAAGGTATCTATGCTAATTTTAATGTAAGCCCTATGCCGCGTACAAATTATCCAGGATACACCTCGAACACCCTTTCGTCGCGCTTCCTCTGCTCTCGATCGACACGCGTATTTCTTTTTCACTCGTTCGAGCAACGAAGTCGGATTAAATTACGAGCGATAAATAACGTCGACGCTATCGCGCGATTACTTTTTCGGGACGCAAGTTCGCAGCGTGTCTCGTGATCGCGGTACTCGAATAATTCGATTATTATTGAATACAATAGCGATCTGGGGAACGATCCGGCTAGCCGATATCGGCTCAAAGCCACTTTCAGTATTTAACCTCGGTTCTTAGAATGGCATTAAGGGGCACGCCCGCATCGCTCCTGATTTATACGTGGGCGGTTCGAGTCGAGTTCGCGAGGTATCGTTCGCGAGGGCCGTCGTAGCGAGAAATCGTCGCCCACGCTGATTGAGAGTACATCCCTCTTTGTCGAGGTTCATCCACGAAGAGGGAAAGGAGTACACGCGTCTTTAGCCGCGAACGAGAACGAGAGGCGCGCGTTCTTCGCCTCCTCTTCGTCTTTGCCGTCGAGAGAACTCGAGAAGGGAGACGCTCTCGCGGCATTGACACCGTGTCGTTACCTCGGATGCAACGCACACGGGATTGGATTCTGGATTTCAATTAGCTTCGTCCCACTGACAAAGAGCGCCTCTCTCGAGCGTTTCTCGGCTACCTGGAAAGCTTAATGTGGTAAGAATGTCTTGAAGATCGAAGATCAATAGGAAGTTAAGCTACCGGCAGCTCTGTTGGAAAGTACAGTTGTCTTTAAACAGTTTTCCTCGAATTTTTTTATTTCATTCTACATCCACGCGTCTCGTCATTACTTTTTTTTTCTTTTTAATCCTTGTACAGATGTGCAAGCATGAACTTGAACTGCGTGGGTGGTTGGCTCTACGCATTACTCGCGACTAAGTTTCCGGTGATTTTGATCCTTTACGCGGTTCAAGTGCATTATTATTCGAAGGATATCTATGTATAAGGAGACAGAATGTGCAGTTTGGAAATGTCACAAACAAATTCTCTCGTAAATTGCTTCTGGTAATTTCCTTTATTTTAATTGGTGATCTGTTTGCAATTTTTTCGAACTCTGTACATATTAAGGAGGATACGTGAAATATGTCGGACTCGATGAATTTTTTATTGCTAGTCTAGTTAGGATGGCACGAGCTAAGAGTTATAGTATCGTAAAAAGCTGTAACATTGATACGGAGGTAAATAGCGGTAGTAAAATACGCAGCCAGGAAGCGGAGGTCGCTACTACGTGGCTTTTAATATTCTTCTGATTGGCGGATGACGTAAGACCGTCTATTCTCTCTTTGCTTTCGCGACAATTTGCACGGAGGTTCCATTATTAGCGCGGGCGCGAATTAATTTCGCGGACAAGCAGGAAGGAAGGCGTAATTCAACAGTGGCTTTCTACTGGCGATGCAATTTACTCTGGAATTGAAACAATTAAAGCCATTTTTTTGTCCTCCTCCTCCGCCAAACGATGCAGATTATTGTGCGAGTGTATAACCTGGCCTGCGTTCAGTTTCAACCACAGGAGGAAATGCTTGACTGGTTACGGCACCCTAATGACTCAATTTTTCATTCTAAATTTACCAGAATCTGCTTCAATTGAAGCTCACTTCCGTTCATTGTCAGGATTATTAAATAACCATTAATTTTTTTTTTACCATTTCGTCCACTCGAACTGCCATTTTCCACGCGTGTGTCGCATAAACTGATGTCTAAAATTGATCTGAAAACGTCGATTGCTTACAAAGAACACGATGTTTCGAGCGAACAATGGTTCGTTGTTACTCAGACTGGTCTAAAGAACAGAAATCCCGAGGAATCACACCGAAGATACACGTCGTACATAGAAATTAGAAGGGTGATCCGCGTCAGGGCGTGCGTGTGCAAGCGTACACGCAAGTGCGTCAACGACAGTGAAACGGAGTCGCGGACCGACAGAGGAAACGGAGGATTTGTCACGAAGGCAGTTTGGTTTAACTGATCTCATCCGTCTTGTCGCGGACGTTGCGACGCTCTGGTACTCGCCTTCGTCGTTGCCTCGTCGCGAACGGAGCGTCGGTGGCTCGTGTGCGATGACTCCACTCTCACCCCCTCGTCTTTCTTCAAATGAATTGAATCATTCCGTCGATCGTAACTGGCCAACGATCCCAGGCTTTAACGTTGTAACGCGACGCGTACGAGTTACGTGCGTGTGGCGAAAATGTTGAAACAAACAGTTAGACGACGGAAACGAAATCTTAGATGACGTAAAGAATTGATTTTTCCTTCGTTTTTCCAATGTGAACGATTTTAAAAATTGTATTTTTTGAGAGAAAGATTTTACACGGAGAAGAAATACACTAATTCTTGAATCATGTACCATAAATGTAATTTGCTACGAGTACACGAATTAACTACCGTGGAAATAGAATGTGAATTTAATGAACCACCTGACGTGCGAAATTAATTTTTATTATTCATTAGAGTTTTTGTAAAACTTTTTCTATTTCGAAACTATACATTGTAATTGCCATAATTTACTGGTACGTGATTTAAAAATTACATCAGGCAGTATAAAATTAAGAAATCTCTCGTTATTAAAGACTGTGATGAGCAAGTAATTCTGTATTTGCCTAATTAAGAGATTAAACTCAGCTTTTCATAAGTACTATCTGCATGTTACGCTGAGCGGTAAAACTTTACACGCATAAGCGGCGGTAGGTCGCGTCGTATTAATATTTATGAAGCATTTCTACGCATTAATTTCGCAACCAGCTCAGAGTCTCCGGTTTTATGATCCAATGACTGGTTCTTACGAAAATTTGAAAGTGTACCGTCGCTCTTATCCGCGTCTGCTCGAAGTGTACGGGAAACCTTGCGAATTAAAAGTGCACGCGCGTGTCACGAACGTCACGGCACGCGGTTCCGTGTGGATGTGCCTAACTCGAGAGATGTATGCCATTAAGATGACATTTACAAACGTTAGAACGACTTTCTGCATCCCACGCGACACCATAAACACTCCCGATCGTTACGTCACGCACTTTATTCTCTTAGCATCCGCACTTTTTGTGCGTGCTGGTATTAATTACTGGAGCCACGCGGATCGATACGTTACCACGCTGTTTTCTCCATCTTTCACTTACGGAAGATTGACTCGAAGAAACCTATTTGTCATAGAAAATTTCAACTTCTTAACATTTTCTGTCGAGTGTCGTCTTTATTCGCAGCAAAGTACGATATCATCTAATCATTAGCGGCAGGTATTTCCGAACGTTCGTTAAGTTACGTTACGCGTCTGGTTTTAAGCGCGCATGAAAGTGTACCACCAAGCCGCGCGATTAATTATACTTTCAGTCGAGTTTTTGATAAATTAATGATTATCGAAAAAACCGGATCGCACGATAGATGAGATACGTTGCATTATGTAGGACCTTAACGTAGGAGGTCACGTAGACAACACGAATCCCATAGGGCTGATAAAACATAAGTGCGTCAAGTTAGCCTCGTTGCTTCTCTTCTCTCTCTCTCTCTCTCTCTCTCTCTCTCTCTCTCTCTCTTTCTCTCTCTTTCCCTCTCTCTTTCTATGTTAAGCAGTTATTTGCCGCGTTATTATAGCCGCGGTGGTGTGTGCATTAGTCGCTCGGCGTACTTTATGCGGCGCTGGGCACGTTAATCGACTTTTAAACACACGTTCCCCGACCGTGTGATTTAGCACGAATGTTATTTGAGGTTCGACATTAATGATTCCAACGAAAAGGAATACATTAAAGGTAACGTATACAAATGCATGAGGGGGATAGGGTATACCGCTGGCCCTTGCACAACGAGCAACGCTCGAGGTGATTAACCAAAGTAACTAGAGTTGAATAATCGTATCGGTTTGTCTGTTCCTAGTTTTATTCATTAATTCACTGCTTCCTCGATAAACTCGATTGGTTCAAGTGGATGTGGTCGAATAATATCAGAAGTTTCGTATCGTTCAATATTTTGATAAAAAGTTAATTAAAGTTAGCCTTGTATCATCTTCAAATTTATATGTACCTGCAATGTAAAATCCATGCATAATTTCAATGTACACTCTATAGTATCAGTCAAGTGAAACCAAATGATTACTGTTATCTATTAATCTATATAATTAAAAAACTTGCAAGTCGCAAAATCGGAACAAAATTTCAAATAAATTCATTACAATACAGTGGCGTCCAAATGTGGATCTATGCCAGTAAATATCCACATTTTAAACGAAAATCGATGCTTCCAAGGAAGGAACCGGAAAGAGAATCTGCGGGCGAGACGCAAAGGTCAATTTAAATGCGATCGAGCTCGCATAAACCTTGGACGGATTTTTTTCGAGGCCCTGTTATATTAGCGGAGGTCCTCTCGTTTCACGTCTTCGGCTCTCTGTCTTGCACGTGCAAGTGACGCACGTGCAAGCGTTCGACTCGTGTGAAATTATTCGAGCCAAGGTTCCGGCAATGGTTAAGCAGGATGTGCGCGGGTGGTTTCGCCGTGCCCCTTCTCTAGCACGGTCGCGTTTCCACACCCGAAGCGGTAAGGGTCCCCGATATTTTCGCTCCCTTAAAGGTGCCTCCTTTTTCGCTCTCCCTCGCCCCGTCCCTATCTCCGCGTATTCTTCGAGCCGGGGGATACACGAAAGTTCACTTTGCACGGCGTGTCAAAGGTTCCACCGGGGAACCACGGTTACCCGCCGCCTTCTGCGTTCTCCAACTGGGCTTTAATTGCCAACGCGATAAATATACGTCCAGTCAACGCGCCACAAGTGGAAATCTTCCCACTTTTCTAGCCTTTTCAGTTAGCTGCATTGCCTTTCTTCTTCTGCGAGAGCCATATATTTTCTGCTCGCTTCTGTTAGTGATAAGACGATCGTTAACGGGGCAGAGTAAATGCAATAACCGGCAAACTAATCCAAATTCATTTTCCTAATCTGGTGTCTGCATTTTACCTGCTGCTACTCTTAATTAATTGTATATTGTTTCTGTTTCAGGTTTTGTGTCGTGCTCGCCGAGCCCCTGCAAGAATAGAGGAGTCTGCATATCATCGCCACGCGGCGAGTCGCATTGCAAGTGAGTAAACCTGTTGCCCCATTCTCAGTGTCGTGATTGTATCTCGCGGTATGTCGCTCCTGCAATTTCATCGATGCCATTCAAATTAGGCGTTAGCTCGCGAGGTGCGTGTCGTGGAACGCTACGAAGAAATAATCGAGTTCTGTTGTTCCGCGAACGGACCAGCCGTGGCGTCGTTGTTCGCCTCGTTCGATCGACCATCAGGGTAGGAACGAGCCGGAGCGAAAAACGGGAAACAAGCGAATCACGGGGGTGAAAGACTGAGGAGGCGAAGTCGAGAGAACCGGACGTCTCGCCGCCTCCCACGCGGAATGGATGAGAAACGGAAAATACGGGGAAAAGGGAGGCGAGGCGGGTTATGAAAGACGAGGGAAGCCGAAGGAAATGACGATAGTCGCGAACTCGTGATGTAGATTCAGTTGAGCTCGCAGTTTGCTATTAAAATGCTGCCGTTTCCTTTTTCAATGTTTTCTACATCGTGATGCGACTATTCACTGATGCATTTCGTATTTGTTTATGTTTGAAAACGTGAAGTGCCTCGTAGAAGTCTTTTAGAGTTTAGATCATTCAATGGATCGAATTAGAGAATCAATGAAAGAAATTGGTTAACGCGAGATAATTCGTTTTCCGCCGGACTTCCTTTCACTGCTTTCTCAGCAGCAATAATTTTTTCATGGATGCTGTTGAAACACTTTCGCAAAATTACCTCGCATTTTCCGCTGGTCTTATTTGACCATTTCGAAACGTTTACTTCCGCGTACGATCTTCTCCTTTGGCTCGATCTAAGTATTCACATCCACGATGTCGTTCTCTTCGCAACATTGCGACAAAAAGCGATAAACGCGATATTATCAAAGGAATTTCAGAAAATTTATTTGTATGGTAGACATTCGACACGTGGACGGTAACAAGGCTAGTAACATACGTAATTTAAGGCACGTACAAGCCTACAGTTTATATTACATAACATCGCATCGAGCAGGTATTTACATGGGAGGTCGTTGAAACAGAGAAATACATTGTACCCGTCGAACAAGATGCAAATTGTCCTCGTATCGCTTGGAATAGCCAACCGATCAGTTTTTTAGCCGAGAGACCGATGCGTCTCCGTCCTCGCGATTCGATCGCGCGAAATGACGCTCGGACTCGCGTCGATGGGACGTAATACCAACAGAATGGCGCCGGATGGTACCGAATGGGATGTGAAACGAGATGGGCCCGGGGATCCGGTAATAACGGCGATAGTCGTCAGTCGTGACCCGGCGACGCATCTAAATTACTTTTATCCGAGACCCTCGTAGGTTTCACTTTTGTATCAGTCAGCACGACACCTCTGTTACCTCTTCGTCCGCCGTCCACGGGTATGCAAATGGTAGCGGTTTTCGGAAACTCGCCAATTGGGAATATCGAGCGGAACGGTCAATCCTTAAATTGGAGAAAATACGCGGAAATCTTGTCACCTTTTATGATTATTTAGAACCCCAGCGGGACGAAAGTATGGAACATTACTTCCCTTTCGTCCTGAAATACGTTGGAAAGGGCATAACACTCGACGTAAGGATATAAGACCTGGCCAATATCGTGGACCATCGTTTGAAACGTGGAATTTCGGGATAACAGAGTTATTTCTTCTCCGTGCAGTGACTGTCGCAAATTTTAACATCGACGTAGTCAAATTTATGGTCCATTGCGATTTACGATAGGATATGAAAAGTACTAGTTTTATTTGAATAGCCTTTTCGAATAGAATTCGGTGGAACGGTAATTTCCTTGTTAAGATACTATCGGTACATTTTCTCAGCGTGCAGAAATATCTAATTACCAGTGGTTGGTACGATATGATTGATTCTAATGTTGTACGTTGCGGTTGCTATAACACGAGAAATAAATGAACTACAGCTTCGCTGAAATTCGATTAATCTTGGTTGAACTCTATAGCTCCCCATCATCAAGCTTCTACATATGGAAGTATCTACGAATCTACGATAGTCTATCGAGATATTAGATTTAATTGCAACTTTCAGATGGTATTGCAGCGCAATCATGGCCTTGGGGTCTAATCTTTGACCACCTTTCCGGTTCTATCGTTTCTACTCTTATTTCATCTTCTGTTCGGTTATCCTCTTATCTTACTCCGCTTCGCTGACATCAACACCGCCTATAAATCAGGTTCGTTCGAGGATTTTGCCAAGTGTATATTCGCATAGTCCTAATTTCTAATGGCAATGGCATCCTTTTGCATACAGCTTAAATTATCTAAGAATTTGTAGACTTTGGAGAAATAAGCCCATTTATAATTATTATTAACGAGATCCAGAATTTGATATACAATATAAATTTATGTTACTTCTTAACGTTAACATAGTCGCCTTTTTTGCATGATTCAAATTAGATTCTAAGCACAAATCGTACAAAGTTATACAATTCATTCATTATTGGACGTACAGACGACTAGAACAGAGGATTAATAATAATAAAAATCGGAATCACTTAGCACTTAAAAATTTCTAACAATATTCCCTTAATATTTGGGAAAGAATATGTCTGTACTGCAGAGTTAACCGCATGCTATATACTGTTACTGAATATACAATTTCACCCACGACCCTACATATTCCACCGCTGCCCGATGGCCCCGCATAAAATGACCATAATCCAACACAATAACAAATTCGACTAGTGCCACTTGACAATATAGTGAATTAAAGCTACCGCTAACGGATGAAGGATCCCGCACAATGGGGCGGAAACCACCCCTCGGACGATCCGCGTTCGCACACGTATGTTGGTACGTGCGCTTAGAAGTCCTCGAAAGATGCACACGTGTCCCTGCGGACGTAGCCCGCGCATGGGATCCGTGTACCCGCGCACAGGGACATACACTTGCGCAGTTACGTGTTTACGTGGATGCGCTTACGCGTGCGTTTAAATGCATCGCGTGTAGACAGGTCACGTGTCCCAGCACGTGACCCCCATAGATTTTCTATTGGAACCGAACACCTACCGACAGCCACGAAGGGTTCGTTCGCGCGGAAAAATAATATTGTTTTTCCATTTCGCTGTTTTCCGACTGTCCGCCTCCGTTATCGATCAGCCCGCTATATTCTCGTCGATCTTACGATATCTCGCCGTGTTCGCAATTTCCTGCTTCACGACAGTGCAATGAATTCAGATCGCGCTACAGATAGCGCAATCTGAACTTTGCAATTCTGAAGATCCACGAAAAGGATTCCTTCTGCTTCGTACGATCGTATCGTCGGAAGTTGTGCTGCCTTTAGTATCCAGAAGGATATCTATCTTTACGTTTAGCCCAGCATTATTGTCTAGCTTCGTTAGAAAATTTTCACCGATACATATTTCACTGATCGACTCTCGTAAGTGCAGAAGTTGCCAGTTTCCGTGTACCTGAACTTTTTTTTTTTTTGTTAGCAATTATTCGGTTAGGGGAAACTTTTAGGGCACGAAGGAAACTTTATTCGTGCGCAGCTGTGACTGTTAACCCCGGAAACAGTTTCCGTCGCCCTTGCAGACCTGTATCCTGCGAGGAAGGGTTCGTCGAACGGAGCAACATATGCACGATGATGGATGGCGACGTGCACGCATCCCCTACGAGTGACGGGGTGCTATTCTACGGGCGTGTGCGTTTGTCTCGTGCACGGGTTGACGGTTCCTTTGAATGCGCGCAGTTTATACCCTGAACGGCCACACGGAGGGTCGCCTCGTATGCAAGAACAAGAAATTCTAGTTGTACACGCGCACCCTTGCTGAAATTATTTCACGTTTGCACGTCATGCAGAATGTTTTTACAATTGCCCAAAGGGGATGTACGGCAGAAGATGGATAAGTGCGCGCGATGAATATAGAGAGAGGGAATTTGGAATTTTACGGAAGCGTGATTTTCGTGAATAACATAAACTGTGTTAAACGAATTTCTTTCGATCAATTATTTATACTTGGTTTTAGCATAGGAGGGGAGAAATTTAATTTGTGCGCGTACGATTGTGCAAAGAGAAAAGGTAGAACCGTCGAGTAAGATTTTTTTCACGCGTTTTTACGCGATATTAAAACGGAATTGTACGCTTCCGCCCTCTCTCGGTGTCACAAATCTTCCTACGGTTCCTGCCATTCTTACATACGGCGGCTTCTATAACCGCTCGAGCACGCTGCGAATTGATGGGCACCATTAGCAGCAATCATTGCCATCTGTTCTGTCGGGAAATGTTCCACGTTCGCTCTGCGAAATTATCTCTTTGACGCGTTACGTCGATTGATGTACTTAGCTGGACCGCGTGGTGCGGCAACCGCATAACTCCGCGGCAACTTTTAATGCTCCTACGTAAAAGTCCGATCGGGTCTAAGCGATATTATTTAGAATCGAGAGAGGCTACGCTCCGCTTTGTTACAAAGATAAATCACGAAGTCGAAACGTGAGCGGCTTTGTTCTGCATGTGAATGGACCCCTAGGAGACACGACGCGATCGACAGAGGATGACGAAGGTTGCCGCGCGCTGTCAAAATACCCGTTTCTTTTTCTTCCTCGCAAGCATCCTGCGGTGACCGCGCCACAGTGCGTTATCGTACACTCCGAAGGCGTCTCTCGTTTTCTCGAGACTTGCGCGCGCGCGCGCGTGCTCCGCGTATGTACTCACATACGATTTACCCGCGTTCAGCGTAGTTACAGCACGCCCTATCGCCAACGTTCATCGGCTACTGGGTACCCACGGCTTTTTTCCCGCTTTTACGCCAAAGGAGATCAGTACGCACTAATGGCGGAACGATACGCATCCTCGCGTCTAATTTATTTCCCAATTACCCCGGTCTTCTTGGCTGTTTTCAAGTCATCCACGAGGTGGTCGTCAAACTAACTCGAGACACAAACGATCAGAAGGCAGTCGCTATGGGCTTCGAATCGGATGGTTTCTGTAACATTCTCAAGCTCTTCGGCTGATCGTCGAACCATTCAGCATATTCACGAGAAAGTTAATCAAACGAAATCGAATGGCTTTCGCGTTGATCGAGGATGAATGACAAAAATAAGCTGTTAACACGATTCGAATTGAGGCAAGACGATTTTTCATAAAGACACGCGGACATGTCCACACACACACACACCCGCTCGCGTTCATTTCTCAAGCGGCGTCTTCTCTCTATTTGCATGACCGATCACCCAGATATTGAGCACCTCTGAACGAATAACTACGTGCCCGCGGGGCCTTGGATCGTGCGCGCTCGGCCGTGATCGGTGATCCTCGCCCAGACGCCCTTAGCGGAACGAGGAGGTTCGAATTGGGCCCGGGAGCGAGAGAACGCGCGCGATCGCGCGGAATGGAGAAGGGTGGCCAGGGTACGGTCGAGAAAGCAAGAGAGGACGAGAGAGCGCGCAGAGAAGGGTTGGGCGAACGGAGCGAAAGAGAAAGAGGGGACACCGTCTGAACGTGAGCGCGCGTTCCCACGCCCGCCGCGCATGCGCCGGGTATCCTGGCCCCTCGTGGACCCCTCGGCTCCCTCCGCGAGTAATCGGTTCTCTTGCACTTTCACTCCTCTCTCTTCGCAGCGGTTAGACCGCGTGCTGCCGTCTTCGTCGTTCCACGGGGCACGTACACACTCCTTCTCCCGCGTCGCTCGCCTCGACTCTCTTCCTCCTTTCTGTCCCCCAGGCCGTCTCTCTCGCTCCTATTACCCCGGCTATCCTTCTCCTTCCGACCCATCGAGTCTCTCTTCACCCTTCAGACATCCGCATAGATTCAAGTGCGGACGTCTGCCGCAGTTCTTTCTCTCCGCCACGTTCTTTCTCCGTAGGCCTCTCGTCCGCGACCAATATTCGTTTCCACCACTCGTCCCAACACGGCGACCACCGCAACGTGTTCCTACCGCCTCCTCCCATTTCTTTCGCCTATCGATGATAAGCCTGCTCTAATTATCCTCGACCTGTTTGTCACAGCGGACGTCGCGTCGATGCGAGGCGACGTCGGTCCCGATTCAACGCGCCCTCCTCGCCCGTTTCCTTTTTCCGCGGCCGCGTGCCATCGCCATCCCTGGCAACAGAGATTTCCGAGCCGCGTTCAGCGCGCTGCTCCGATTCAAATCGACCATGTTTCCTGGAACAGGTGCCACGGCGCCAGGAAAACAATCGCGGGTAAAATATTTGCGGACGCGGAACGCAAAGACCCGTGGCCCGCTGAGCAGTGGAACCCTTTGGGCGAAGGCAAATTCGAAAGAAATGCGAGAACCGCGGAGCGGAATAAGAGAGCGGCGCGCGGGATGTTTGCAGAACCTGCGGAACCCTTCGGAACGTGTTATTTGCGAATACCTACGAGACGGTTTGACTCGTGAGAAGCCCGGCTTACGGCGCTCTGCAACTATTTCCACCGAAGGGTAACAAGTGCCGCGAGAGCTCGATAAACCGATAGACCCGCTCCGGTTCTGACTCACGACCCCGTGTCGAATAGCCGCCCGCAGGCCTGTTTGTTTTAGCGCAACGAGCAATTAAACGATCGCCGTTCGAATTCGCGGAAGCGTCTCATCCACCGGAAGATGACGCTGTTCTCGCTCGCCTTAAATCTGTTGGTCCTTGATAGAAATTACGTACATTCCTACGAATTTTTCCACTTGACTCGGTTACCTCTAACCTCGACAAACTTTGCACGAGTTTGTAACAATGAAAACGAATGAAAATCGTTGCGTTATGAGATGGTGCCTGCTTTTCTCTGGCACATTAGGCGTGCATTAGGATGTTTTATCGCCGCTAAAGCTGTGGTTACTCGCGACAGGTTCCAGAAAGTTCGCTTATTACTCTGCGCGTTGGCCACTGGTAGCCACGGTTCTCTTGTCTGGCACAGTAGTAGCTGGAACACATCCCGTACACGTAGTCGTCCCGGTCACAGGGAAAGCCTCCTTCTCGTTAGTGGGTAGAGCGTCGTCGACGGTGCGCATAATGAAACACCGTCGAACGGAACCGTTGCGCTCTCGCACCGAGCTGCTGATTGCCACCGCGAATATTGTCGCACAGTAATGGGTTTGTTCGCGAAAACTCGTGGACAGTGGAGTCAGCGTGCCTCGAGCGCAGGAAAAAATGATTATTTAGCGGCAATTAGAAAGGGACGCCTAACGATTCGAACGGCCGTGCACACGTAATCCTCCGTTTTGCTCTGCGCCATTGTATAACCGAGCACCGCTGTTCCACCAAGCGTCTTCGTCTTCCTGGACGAATCGCACCACGGCCGTCTAACTCGATACGGTTGAATAACCGACTCCGTCGAGTTTACTAAAACGTGACTCGTTATTTATCTTGTTCGAAGTGTGTCTCGACAGGCATGGGAGTTAACGCCCGGAGGAACGGCGCGCATACTAATTGCGATATTTTTGGTGTCCCACTGTCTGTTCGATCAAGGATGTCCCTAACCGTGCCACGAAGGTGGTAATCGAGACGAGGAGCTTTCATCGTCCATTGAAATCACTCGAAGCTTATCGGTAGCAGCGTCTACTTTACAATTTTCATACCAGCTTTACCTTTCCAAAGGCAACGAGAGAGAAAGAAAAAGTACTGTAATGATACGGTGAAAAATTGTAAGTTACGAAGGAAGGTACCACAGAGCGGTACTATCAGAGGCTAATGCCGGGTAATTAAAATTCGCGGCTAATCGATACAGACCGCCAAAGTCCCGTTGCGTTCGATGTTCAGCAACAGCTACGACCCGAGCATGATTACTCGGTTTAACAAGAAAGCATCGTCGAGTCGGAGATAAATTTCTTCCTTCTATCCTGCCGGTGTAGTCGCGCCCGCTTTCCCTGTTCCGCGGTAGCCGCCGCTCTCGTCCCGCGTTTTACAAAACCCGCGCGCGGCCTACATCTCGAAACGTCCGTTACACGTCTCGATACACGGCCGGACAGTATGTACTTACAAGCTTTTTACCTCGAGCGCGTCTACCCGGCTGCGCGCAGGCGGTCGCGAAACGGTTTTCGAAGCAGCGCGCGCAGAAATCGCGGCTGCCGCGGGTTCTGGACGCGGCCAGCCGGAGGACGAGGGCGCGGAGTAGGATCGGCTCTTAATTACGATCGGTGCGCGCGTGTGCGACGGACCTGAACGAGAAAAATAACTAGTGCCTGCCTCTCCCTTCTGCCGAGCCGCGCGAATTTTATTCCTGTCCGCTCGTACCCGCCGCGCGCGCTCAGCTATTAATGGCCCGCGTCGGGGTATACAGATGCGCTGTTATCTCGACGGATCGGCTGTTTCGTAGATGGGACTCGCAATCGAAGATTAAGAAGTTTTCGCGCGCGATTTATTGCACGCGCGGCACGGGTGACCGATTAAAGCGTTAAGTAGGAATTCAGCGCGCTGGGTGTTGCAAGCTGCGCGTCGTTTCTATCCCCACTGCGGATACTTTTATCGGTTGAACAATTTTTTCGTTCCCAGGAGAAACGGCGCATCGATGTACGCATAGATTCGCGGGATTACGAATAGCGCGATTGCTTTGAAACGCGAGAACGGAATTTGATCGAAAATGGGCAGGATTGTAACAGGGGTGAACGTTGGAAGCGAATTGTAATCGAAGTGCGTGAATGTTTCCTGCATCGATGATTTGCATCACGTGGTATGGCAAGCAGAACGGGCAGCGACAAAAAATTAATCAAGGGAACTGTGAATTACGCATAGCCGGTAATGCGGTACACCTTGAGGCACTGGGAAAGTGAAATGGAGTGGCGTCGTTTGAAAAAAAAAAAAAATATGCTGCCGCTGAGTCGACACTTCCTTAGTCACGTTTCGAACAAACACGTAATTATTAATAGAACAATGTGTTCCGTTGTTACGCGCATTAATTGACGTGTGCGCCTTGGGAGAGGCAATGGGAATCAACGGACGCGTACTGGAATTTAAAAACGACGAGATTTATTGTTTTGGTATCGCACCATTAATTACGTTTCAACGTCAGTTCATTCCGCAAACATTGTTTCTCGTCTCTGATGTGGTGTCGAACTAGACTCAGAGTTTGTAATTTTTTTATTCTCATCCGTGGAACTGTATAAAATCGAGCCCCATACTTTTCTAGACGCAGCGCGCCGTTATCCGGCTATCGACTTCCACCGGTTGAAATAGAAATCGCGGGTAGTCAGTCGTTACTTTGCACCTTGTTATTTGCGAATTAATTGCAGGCGCTCCGCGAGCTTGGATCGCGTAACGTTACCAACTCTGTTTCATTTTTCCACGGTAATTATAACTTTACTCTCCGTCTCTGGCGCTCGTAAACCAGTTCGCCAGGCCTGGCCCGAAAGAAGGTGATCGGGGAACGACATCGAGGGCGATTGGTTGCAGGCGACGCCCGACGGGTAATAATTACCGGCGGTCGATAAAGAATGCCGATTTTCTTTGCGCGCAGACGGGACCAGCGTCGAAGCGAACGTGCCCTTCCACCTCCCCGCTAATCACCACGTGTTTCTCCTCGATGCTCCAGTTAGGTAGTCCCAAAGTCCTCGCGATTCATTTCAGATGCAGAGCCACCTGCGACGTAATTGCAGCCTCCCGTGGCTCCTTTCTCTCGTTCGCTCTCGATCGCCAGCCCCTCTTTCTCTCTGTCGGTAATATCCTGACACCGTTGGCAGAAGGACGGTACCCTGTTGCATCCAGTTGCACGTGTAGATCCGGTAGGGTCCAGGCGTACGTATATACGACCTAGGCGTTTATGGCAAATGTCACGACAAAGACCCCCATCGTACCGGACGGATCGTCGGTTTCTTTATACGCGAAACGAGGGGGTAGGGCTCCGCTCATCGAACCGCCACCCTAGCGAGTTCATTCGCATGGTGGTATTCTTCTGGTACGGCGTAAGAACGCCGTGGTGCACGCCACGGTGGTGTTTAAGAGGGAAGGGACGCTGATTATACGGCACTAACGCCTCCGGCTACGGTCTGCATGTTAAGCGTCCTTTTCCCGCACCTCCCATGATTAGGAACGATCCCCGCACGGTCACTCTTTATCCTTCTTCCCGAACTTACGACCCTGATCCTGCATCCCGCCGCTTTTGTCTGCGAGGTACCTTCTTTACCTCTTCTTTCATTAGCGGCTGACTATGCTCGGATGCACATTTACTTTCGTGATTATTCGTGATCGTGCATGATCCAGATCTTCAATGCGTACGTTATCATTTACGAAGAAATGTTTAGTACGTAAAAAATTGTTTTTTTTTTTTTTAGTATTATTTAGAAGAAACAACTTTTCCTTCAGCTCTGTTTCTGTACCAACGTCTCCAGTCTTTTAACACGTACCCTTTCCCTTCTCTTTTCTTCACCAGTGTCCTTCGTAAAACCATTAGTATGCCCCATCCGAGCCGGTTCGTGCGTTACTTTCGTCGTCTCCGGGGGAGCATCGTAGACGAGGGTCCAAGCAGTCCATTTGTTATTCCGCCCCTGACCAGCTTTTCCCCAGCCGCATAGCTGGAGGAACACGTAGCCAAGGGTTGCCCTCGAATCGTGTTTTTCTTCCGCTCTGTACCAGCGGCGCTTTTTTTTGCGCGCGCGGAACGCATCGCGTCTAGCCACTGTGCCTCGTAATGATATTCATCCGCGGTACGCACGAAAGATATAAATTAACGAACCCGTCCTTTTTATTGCCCACTGTTTCGTTCCGCGTGCATTAAATCATCGATAACGAGCAGCAAACCCTTGCGCCACATCCACGTGGTAATTACACGAGGTTATCATTTCCTGCGCCACGGACCTCGTGGCGTTACTGTGCGAGGTACGGTCGCGCGAATTAATGCACCCTCGTCCGGACAGGTTGCACGGAATCGCGCCAGTCCGATATCGGCTCGCTGACAGATAAAACTAGGTAACATCGACACAGATAAACCGTATCTGTGATCGATTACCGTAGCTACGGTCACACCCGCCTGCCACTACAGTTAACAAGCCTCCATAGAGATAGATACCTGCGGTCGATATCGATATCCTCGTTTGGAATCGTTTCACAAACAGCGTGACCATAAAAACGTGCCTCGGACGAATAACAGTTGTTCCCTCTCTCATTATCGAGATAAATTTCCATAGAATGAAACAGTTACTCCGGGATCTCTCACAGCGTGTAACTGTGAGATCATCAGAGTCGCCAGGTTTGCAGAACAGAGCGAAGTTTCAGCGAACGCTTCATTCATCTCTCGTGACTAACTCGGCCTATTTCCTATTCCTTTTCCCGCGCCGATCCATGACCAACCGGCTGGCAACCGCCAGTTGTTTTTCCCTTTGTTTCGACACACCGCATCCCTGAACGTCGATTATTCCACGGGCTCGATCGCCGCGGTCTCTCGCAAAAATTGTATCGTCCGACCCGCGCCGATGTTCAACAGGTCTCCTGCCACGTGAATACGAAAGCGCGCGCTCGTGTGTCTGCACGCGTCGAGGCACACAGCCGTCCGTTCCAGGGAACGTGTCGGTGCATAGACTCCGAAAGGTATCGGGTAGAATGTGTTCAGCCTCGCGATGTTATAGCGTAGACGGTCGCGAAAGAACCAGGTTTTCGAGAGTGTACACGGTGTGCTCGCCTCGGGCACTGTCTCGCATACCTGAAGAAGAACCTGCGGCCCCGCCGTGTTATTAAAGAACCGGAGGGTCTCCTCTTCTTCCTCCTCTCGCTTCTTCTCGTTCTCCTACAGCACCGTTCCGTGCTGTTGATGGTCCACCGTCCGTGAGTTCAACGCCAACCGTACAATCCTATATGCGAATCTTATTTCTTCTTTTTTTCTTTTCTTTTTTTTTGTGCGTTTTTTTTTCAACTCCCCCAGCCTTGAATTATTATTTTCTGCTTCGTTCCCGTAACGATACTAACGACCGCCTGATCAGCGAACTTTCGTCCCGTCCAAGCGTTTCTATTTCGATATTCCGCGAAATTAACGGGTTTGTTAACATTTAAATTAGCCGAACGATGTCGGCGGGCTGCGAGCTGAACATTTGATTGATCGCATTTTTTCAATGCGCCACGATTCAAGGAGTTTTGTTCGTAATAATTGGTCCTGCGTTTATCGGTAATTTCGTTGCTCTACCGCTGATGGTACAATGTTCAACTTGCGGCACACCTATCCTATTATTACTGGACTTTCTAACAATTACTGTTTCTCTTCTAATCCGTATTCCTCGTCATTGCACGGTCGTCATTACCGCATTCTTAAGTCACCCTTCGGTATATCCTTTTTTTTTCTTTACACAAAATGCTCGATTATCTCCGAGAGAAATTTGTAGAAGCCAATGTGAGACGAAAATTTGTGGCTTCGCTGTGAGAAAAATAAGCCCCAGAAAATTCTTCGCGTACGAACGCGGTTCGTACTTTATCTGACAGGACGATCCATTATTTCCTGGAAAACCGTTTTCGTACACGAGCAACGAAATTCGCGCGACCTCGTCGACACAGCGAGATCGACGCTCGAGGATTTTTTTCAGAAAAGGGTTATTCGTCGCAATTTTCCTTTCGCTGTTACAATCGCGTGGAGGCCTCGCAAGAACGGGGCTGGCCAACGACCAGCCGATCCGTGGCAACATTCAAAAGCGTAAACGTTCGATCATTCGATCTGCCGTCCGATCGAATCGAGAGACGTTTTCCGTTTCTGCGGTCACGAGGCGATTCCGGGCCATTATCGCGATTAAGCCTCCGAGGCCCCTCCGGATTGCCCCGTGCCTTCCACCCTCGGCCTGCCATCGCCCATATGCCGCGCTGCTGACGATTATGGTAATAACACGGTTGCGCGTATCGCAACTCGTAACAATGATACAGATACCGCTTTCCCTGATGCCCTGTGAAATTTAGAAAGAACCGCCGCCGTTGTTCTTCCATCCTGGGCCTAAAAAATGTAATAAACTGTTACAGGAAACCCTTCTTCGTCTCTTTCCTTTAAATGGTCGCGTTTTGGAATTGAAATTATCGAGTTGCGTGGACAGCAGTGACTTTTAGGTAAACGAACATTGTAGTTTATCCATTTGGTAATTGTTTGAGAATTTTTATCGGGAACCCGTTGTTTAAAACAATGCTGAATTGTTAAGCGAAACGAAGGGAATCGCAAAAATTCCGTAGACTTCCTTGATCGACGTTCGATTGCATTAATGTATAGGATGGCTGAAACTCATCGTTCATTAGAGGTAATTGATTTTACGAGCCACCAGAGGGGAAGGTATTTAGAATTTCAATCTCGTATTCACTCTCGCTCGCGCGGCTCCCGCTGGACCGTCTTAGCCTCATCTACGAAGGTGTCATCAACGAAGTCCAGTTTCTATCGAGGTGAATCGAAATAACCGTATAGTTTGTTAATCGTCCGACTTGTTAGCATTTTTTAGTCGCGGTAGAAACCGAGATGCGTGGAATGCCATACTATTATAATGCCGCGTGATTGGTAGTTGAGTATATACTCATCACTATTCATAGAACGAGCACGCTCGGAGCTGCAGGTTCGTTAGAGCCATCCACCCTGTTCCGCATAATGACGTAATTAGCGCGAGCCCTTAGTCGAAGGGCTACCTGTACCGACTCACCCTTCTCACGGTTTCGTAATGGCTCTCGCACGAAGTCACCTGAAAAACTAGCGTCGCGTGCACCATTAATCCTCGTAGGCGATTAGAGTATCTATCCAGAAGTATCTGCACTCAAACCTTTGTTCCTTGTTACGGCGCGGAATATATTAGTTGGCATCTACGTTAACTCGAGATTAAGCCTAACGGCGTGTCTAATGCGTTATCGGCTATTTTTCAAGTATAGACTGATTTGCCAAATTGTCTCCACTTTGGTGGTGATTCCAGCGAGTAGCTTTCTTCGCTGCGAAACTTGTTCTCTAATGTAATATTCGTAATCGTATATCAGAAAATGAAAATTATAAATTGAAATTTTCTTTACCTTTCTTTACTCACGATACGTCCTCAAAATATCCATCGTTTTCGTTCCTTCGAATTTGTCTTCGGTTGAAGTTACGAAGGTTTTTCTAGTTATACCAGTTCGTAGGTCAGAAGAAATTCTTGTGGAAGAGATAATTTCATTCGTCATCCTTTCTAGATCTCATCAAGCCTGACCAATCTTCGTCGAGCTATCTATCTCGGTTTTGTAATCGCGATGCCTGTATAGATCGACTACGGTGTCCTATTTTATCACGATCACGCAAACTAGAAAACGTACCGATATTTCATCGGCATTACGTGCAACGTTTAATGATTATCAGCAATATCTCGATAAAAGCGTGCGAGTGGTTTAATCTTTCGTGGTATATTCTGAAAATCCTTGAACCATTGCGAAACTCGGGATAATAAGTTAATTTCAGAGATTGCCGATCAACTTTGCGCAATCTATCCGCCATTATGGGACCTGATTTCAGGGATAAAACATCGCATTGCTCTCTGATGCTAACACTGAAATTACCAACGATTAATCCACGGGTGTAGGATCGTCGATGTAACTTTAATAAACGGACATATACTTTTTCCAAAAAGACCACAAGAATTTCAAGAATGTGTCCACACATAATTAAAAAGCAACTTCTGCGCGAAATTTATTACAGGTCATGCGTTCGTCGACCAATGTTAAACATTTCACGACCGAAATGATTCACCAAAACCGCTGTTAATTCTCCATTCTCCGTTCTCGAATCGCGGCAACTCGGAGAAACGCCGTGCACGGGGCGGCGATGTCACTTCGCGCATGGCTGGCTCGCAAAACCGCGCTCCAGCCCCGATATCCGCGTCCGCGTGGTCACGATTTTCTTGGCTGCGTGTTCTTATCGATAATCGAGCCACTGGTCGAGTGCGGTGAAAGTTTGAGAAACCTGGCGGCCGGACATTAAAAGCCTAGACGCGGCCGTTGTTCCACGGGACGAGAATACGCGGTGGCGAATCGAGCACCAAAATGGCGTCCGCTTTTTATCCGATCGTCCGTTGCTTTTCTTTCCGACGCGAGAGATTTCGACGCGTTATCCAGCCAGAGACAGTCGTGCTCGTCCAGTTGGCAGCGTCACGTGTGTCTCGTGATAAATCGCGAGGATACCCCGCTGCGGACCGCTGCAGTCGATCTATAAATCTAGTTCAAATGGAAGGCGGCTCGCAGTTTTACGATGAGACCGGTGTTGACGTCCGATTTATGCGGGAAAATTGCCAGCCGCCGGGTATAATTTCAATCGACCGCGTATACGCATTTCCGATCGCGACGTCCCCGAGTTGACGTCGCGAAACGAGCCATCCGCGGGACTTCTTCTGCCCTCTCTTCCGCGAGAATGGCCAGCCGCTTCCTTTCGCGAGGCTGCCTTTTCGTTTCTTTCTCCGCGCAGCGAAATTAAGTCGGACGCGCTGCGTAGTCTCGCGAGGTTCCACGAGAGTAACGCCACTTTTGGCAACGCTTGAGGCCGCCGTTCAAAGTGACCGACGTCCGTTTATCTCCAGGAATCTGCGTGCCCTCGTACGGATCCGCAGATCGATCGAACGTCACCGTGGCGGCGTTTTACGACGCGAAAATGCCGGGGACGAATACGGGCTGGTGTACGGTCAATTAGACGGTGATATATTTCTGTTGTCCGCGAAAAAGTCGGCCGTCGAACCGATCGCTTTCCATACCGCGTCTACCTTGAATTATTTTATGCCACTTGTGCGCTTGGCCAACCGCCATATAAGTATCGCGCCGCGTCCGCTGTATGAACGCTCTCCTCCTGTCCATATATTCTTATCATCCGCGCGTGTGTATTTCAATGTACGAAACCGTGTACGTATCGAGGCATTCCGTGTAAGCGTTAAAGGTAAACCGCGTGTTGCGCTAGCAGTCGAAGCGGGGCAACAGATACTCTGCTAGTTAGAAAGTGGTTAACTGTGCCGCAAAAATAGCAGGAATTCGCGGCGCATTAGAGCACTTATGGTATTAGAAAGAGGACTTGAATGGCTCGAGACGTAACCGTGTAATTCAATCTATTAGCGACTAAACTAGAATGTTGGATCCGTACGCTATTGAAACATTATTTATTCTACCATCAGGATTGGTTCGTTACCGGAAACTTTCGTCGATTATCGGTTGTAATCGTCCAAAAGTGCAGTTGCTTAAACGAATCCTGAAACGAACCTAAAAAATCTAATCTAATTCGAACTAAACTGCTTGGTTACCCAAACGAATAGTAGCCATTTCTGGGTGGAGAGGATTGAGCGACGCATTGGTTCCTAGTAGAGGTCATCTTAAATGGGAATACTTGAAATGTGTACGAATCGTTAAGTATTCGCGGGCAACGAGATATCTGTTGGACAAGAACGAGCAGCTGGTCTTGTCAATGCGTTGTTACGTTCACGCTTGCGACTGAGGGTGTTATTATATACAATTATGCTAACTGGGGAAAAATGGAGGGCGTGCAAGTGGCACGGAAGAAGTCAGCGTCGAGTGCCAAGAACGGGTAACGGGTCGAATCGAAAGCGAGTGGAGTGACTCGCAGTTCACATTCCCGGCGTCGTAATAATTTTCTTAATTAAACCTCGTAGACACCGAATCGTGCCGTTCGTTCGACCACCTTATTTCGTTACCTCATCCTATTCGCCGTTCGCGGGTCATTATTCGAGCGGAAACGGTCGTCCGCTGATTGCCTTTGATTCACTGCTCTTATTTAAGATTGTAAACTTTTTACGCCTCGCTGTATGTGCTTAGTCATAAATAATAATTAACTTGGCGACTGGTTTCCGACACGATTGTCGTTCGAGGCATGATTTTTGCTGGGCCCCTCTCGAGGCAAATTGGACGTTAAACGGGTTAAGAAAAAAAAAAAAAAAATATAGTTGCTCGGGTGTCCTTGTCGCGTTAGATCGTCGATAGGTCTCGAGGCTGAGCGTAAAATACGCGCGGGACGGAATCACGTGGGTAACGTCGCGGCTTCGCGCTAGAATCCTCTTGTTCCTCTGTTTACGGAGTCATCTAGCGTGCTCAGTCAACGAGGTCAGAAACACGATGGTGTTGCGATGCTGATGACCCCTAACCATCCTCGTACCTTTCTACCGGCTCCTGCAAAGTCGCGGTCGCATGTTCTTCCTCGCCACGCTCGGTGTTTCCTACGCGCGAACCTTTTCGCAACTCCACCTTTCGCGACGCTAACGCTTTGCAACTTTCGCATGATCTTTGCCCCCGCCAATCGAATTCTTTACGCGCATGCGATTAATTATCACGTTCGTGAACCTCTACCGGCATCTACGCTTTGTTTCTATCATGTCTTCTACTTTTAACAAATCGTGTCTCGTACCCACGTTATTTGCGAGGAACGTCTCGTTTGTTACCCAAAATCTGTAGACTGATTTCACCGCTCGAGTCGATAAGCAAGGTGACTCTCGCGAGGTGCTCTCGCGCGGTGCGCAAAATAAATGTTGAAGCGAATTTCCTGTTTGCCGCGCTCGTGTGCACACGGTACGATTATACCCCGATGCAGTTAACGTTCGTTTATCTACCGTATTGACAGATACCCGATCGGGCCTAGTATCTATCGACAGATTCGATCGATTTATGCCACCGTTGATACCGCGGCGGTGCACGCGAAAGAGGGGGACAGCTGTATCGTCAACCGGCGTTCCATGCATTAATTCATGAAGATAGCGTATCGACACACCTCGTCTTGTAAGGGACGATACGCGACGGTACGAGCTTATCACACTCGGGTCGTCACCTGCCCAGAACGGCTCCCATCCCTCTTCGCATAGCTATTCGCGTGGTACGTAAATATCGTCCGCGTTAATGTCTCTCTTCCGCAATTTACCGTTCCATTTTAATCTCCCATACGTACGTAACAAGTGGATTTTATCAGTGAAAGTTTGGAATTTAATGCTACGAGTCTGAATCGTAAAATATGAATAGCATCTTAGAATGATGAAGATAACGAATTCCATGGTATAAGTTCATGGTGGAGTTCATCCTTTCGACGTAGACGCAAGAAATACGCGCGTTACTGTAAAATTTTAACAATCTCGTAAAAAAGTACGTTTGCTCTTGTTGGTTTTCGAGGAAAGCTAGCTTTCGATCGCTGCTTCGTTTTTGGCGAACGAAAGGGGGCGCGCGACACACTGAGGGACGTTATTATGCGCGTGGACGTCCCCGCTGGTTCCTCTCGCGTTTAGTCGCCGGTTAAGTGCACTGTCCATATTTGACGTGTTTCGGGTATGGCCTGTTGGTTATCATTGATATATTTGAGAACCGAATACTGGCGGAGGGGAGGGAGAGTATTCCTTTCGCTCGTGCGCGCCACGGAAACGTGAGCAAACATTGTAATGGCGATCCAGCGTGGCTACCGACTGTTAATGTCTCTTGACCACTTCTTCTTTGGCGAGTGATCTCACCGTCGATCAACAGCGCGCTCGTGCACACAACCAGCGTGCAGACGGACGCGTCCCCCTGTCGTTATCCTGAATACTGGAAACCAGCATTTTCGGCCGTTACGCGTCTTCGAATCTTGCAACCCCCGTCGCGTCCTCCTGAATTTTCTCAGAAACCATTTCAATTTTCACAGAAAAGTTTCTCAAACTTGAAAGACGTTTTTAAATCGAAACGTGGTCATTGAAAATCAATAGGAAAAATAAAATAGATACATCCAACAGTTACAGATATTTATTAATTAAGAATTGTAATTTAATTGGATCAAATAATAACTTTGTGTGTTGCTTTCTGTTGCAGGTAAGTGAATTACACGAATCACTGTGCGAATTAAATCAACGCCGGATTCAGGTTTGATATAAACATTGCAGAGACTTTGACTTGCGTTGGATCATCTATGCAATAAGTTCTGTCTTACGCACGAAGGAAAGCTTTCTTCGAGAAGGAACTTGTTCGCATGGTAACAATAGTAGACTGCGTGGCAGTATCGTTCAGAAAGAAAAATGAAATTTTACGCGTTATCTTTATCCTGTTCTCATTCGCTATTCGTTAATTAGAATTAATTGCCACCACTTTGTACGCAATTTCCTTCCGGACCTGTAATCCTGTGCATTCACGCCAGCCACTATCCCGTGTCGTATTAAATGAGCCGAATAATTCAAAGTCTGCCACGTAATGCCTGCTTAATAATAAGAAGAAGGAAAGATCGCAACCGAACCAACTTTATTCAACCAGATATTAATTGTGCGCCAAGCTTCTAAGTAACGCAGATCCGTATCTTTGAATTAACCAAGCCGCGTTGCGAGCATCGTTGGACCAAACAATTCGAACAATTGGATCGTTTACACGATAGATTTTTTCTTTTAGCAGTTCGAGTTCCCATTTAAACGATCGCTCATTTACAGGTGACAATAATGTACATCGTGTATTTCGTACAAGTCGAATTAAACTCTTGACATCTCCATTAAAGCTAGAAACGGAAAAGAATATTTTCATTTTCAGCACGTGAGTATAAATACGAATAGAAGTAGCGAAAGAAGGAGAGGTTAGCAAAATTTCGTTGGAAAAATACGAGCATCAGTTACGTGGATGTACACGGCATTGTACTTTAGATTCGAGAAGCATTCGCGGTTAGATTTTTGAATATAATAGCCGAGGGGTGTTAACGCGGGGGGCGAAGGAGCGACCGATTCGCAGACGCCCTTCTTAGCCAGGTATCGCCGCTCGTTTCCCTCGTTGTTATCGCGTAGGCGTGAAGGTTGTCGGAATTTCCGCTTACTAAGGGCCTGGCGGCGGCATCCGGCACGCTCGCGTAGAATTCGCCGCGTCAATGTGAATCTTGAACTTGAAAGAGCCGATGTTTGCACTCGCATGCATTCGCCGAGTTTGCTCGCGATGCAGGTGAGCACACCGCCTCTGCGAAGCCATTACCTCGAGGCCTGAGGTTCGCTCGTCGTGGCGCTTGTTCGCGTGGAAACCACGTTCATTTCGCGTATTACCGCGTTCATCGTCGTTGCTCGTCGTTGATACGAATTCAAAATTTCGATCGTACGCGATTCGCCAATTGCATCACTTCGAATCGCCAGCAGGTTCCTTGCGAAACGAGTCGCGAACATTTTACGCGCGCGACAAGGGTGGAGAAGGGTGTTTCTCAGTGTCTGATAAGTTTGTCAAGGAGAATTGGTCGCGCTGGTAAGAGAAATCGAGGATAATTGCCGTGGAGAGGGCGAGAATCGACGCAATATCACCGGGTAACGATCTTTGGCACGTTCTCATCTGCGAGTTAGCATTCGATTCTGCTAGCGGTCTGTCCACTGTGCTCTTGCCAACTGGTTTCTATCACGGTGGCACCAATGGCACGAGCAATTCGTCGGGCCAGAGATGGCCAACGAATCCGTAACGAGCTCATTGTCTTTGTCGCCGATTGCTCCGGTCGCGACGCCTTCCTGACGGTGTCGCCGTCTGCAAAAAGCACGCTTGTTACACCGGCTGGCCGGTACATAATTAATTAAATGGACGTACACTGGCGACAGAACGGTAGCTGGCTCTCTTTAACCGACTATTAATTAGAGTTACAATAGCCGCTCGATTCGGAGCGTAGAACCGAGAGCCTCGTTCTGGATCTCTCTTTCTCCTGTAAAAAGTCGATAGCGCTGGAGGAATGAATTTTTTTTTTTTCGTCTCTTTCGCGTGTTCCGTTGCATCGCGATCGAATCGCGTTGCCTCGTACGAACTTGAAATACAGCCTTCCCGCTGCGCGAAGCGATAAAGCACTCTTTCCCGCGAAATGCATACCTATACGTATTTGCCTTTTAGCGCGTTAACGATAAAACCTGTATGAATTTCAATATCTTATCATTTGATAAAATTGTAGGGCGAAAAATGCTCGGATATCGGTTCTACGCGGATTCTAGTTGACAGTGCCCACGTAGTATCGTTCGTAGAAATTACTCAGAGAGTGAGAAATCACGATAGAAACGGGAAAATAAATGGAACAAAGTTCTCGCTTTGATTCTGCGATCTTAGAAAATAATCAAAATATGAACAGCTACGTATGTATTAAAAAAAAAAAAGAAAATATAAACTGGGAAACATGATTTTGTCAAAATGTGTCGTTCGAGACACGCGTCGCCTCGGTTCCTCCTACACATTCCAGGTAATTATTACGTAAAAATCAGTCGAATTCCCTCGCAGTAGGCACTTCCCTCTGAACGTGTTGAAAAGTGTTTGTTTGCGTTTGGTAATCGTCGGGAAAGTCGCAGCGACGCTGGAAGTTTAACAGATGATGCACTCGGAATGGTATATTGTTTATACTCGGATCCACACCGACGCGTCTCCCACCACCAACTTTCCCACGCGTGCTTCGACTCCCTTAGCAGTGTTTTTCTCCGCTCTCGGCTGTTGGCAGCGACTTGCCGTCTGGGCCGGTTCGCGACGCATCGCGATTTCCCGAGAAACGCGATTGCGCGTGCTTCTTCGGGGCCCCAGTCCACCGGGTGATGGATCGTCTTTTTCATCGAGCCCTTATCCTAGGACGTTGCTGCCATTAGAAATCGAGCAAGACGCCGTAGAAATATCGATCGCAATCGGGGATCATAACGGAACCTCTTAAATCAACCGTACTTGCGCGCGTACGTGTACGTTCCTCTTGTTTCCTCTTAAAGAGCGATGGCCTGCTGCGTCTCTCGCAGCCCCTCGACTTCCCTCGTAGCCAAGCGAGCGTTTGCCTTTATAGTTTCGCGCGCTTCCGTCTCTTCGCTGGTCTAGACGCGCGTAAGTCCGCCTCAGATCCGCGTCGAACGATCCTCAGCACGCTCGTCCCATGGAAATATCGTTAAACTGGCTTTGGGTGTCGCGCACTTTGTGCTCGCTTCAGGGTCACGGCTATTCAAGGCGCTGTTCGTTTCGCTTTTTGTCACATCTTCCTCTCTCTGTCTATGATTCGGGTCGAAACGATCAGATCTGTCGCAAGGTCAGTCTGAACGAGTGGAATAAAATTAAAAAGCGACGCAACGAGTATTTCAAATCCAAGCTTTACTCTGACGATGATAAATTAATTGGTAAGAATAGCTGTTACCATTTAGAACGTTTGCACCAGTATTACGCAAAACTCGCCGCTTTTCATCGCGGCTGTTCATTTAGTCGTTGGTTGACAAGCTGTTTATTAACGTCAGTCCGTAAACGCGCGAAAAAATGGTTAAGGACGTCACCTCGGCGGGTGAATTCGACTCGTGAAAGCGATCGGCCATCGATCATCGGCCGTACCGGAATGGAAGGCCGCGTCCTGACCGATCATTAACGATCCCGCGATCGTATCCCGGTGATACCTTGTTAATTACGAAATTGCCGAGACGGCAGCTAACGCGGGACCAACAACCGACCTCGTCGCAACAGCATAATTCGATGAAAGTTGACTTCTGCCCGCTATCGACCTACCTCTTCGCGGTGAAGGTAAAAATACACCTGTAGACACTCGCGATAATTGGTTAATCGACGTTCGATCGCGTCTTTCTCGGAGAAAACTCAATCCTGCCCTAAAAATTTGCGAAAGTTGCATTTCGAGAAGAGTGTACATTATTACTTTCGCGTGAAACGCGTTAGATACGACAGAAAATAGCTCAGAGCCATTCAGAAGAATCGCTACAATTTAGAAATGTATCGATGTAGCAGATATTCGCCAGACGTCGATCGCGAGGAGTATCATTATCGACGACGACAGTGGTTTGCAAATGTTGTCGAGAAAACCACGAAAAAAGAGAGGCAAAGAAGCGAGTGGTGTGCTCGAGTTTCCTCGCGGATCGGTTTCTCTTGGTCACCGGTCCGGCTGTTGGCAGGGTTCGATCGCGAAATTACAGAGAACGACCGAAACGACGACGGGACGTGGGCTCGTCGTGGAAGAAAAGGGAACCGTAAGACGACAGGAAACGATAAACTGGAACATCCTACGGGCAACGTGCCCCGGGAACCGAACCAGTAGCGTGCAACTGCTCGTTCTGTACGTCGATGAAGGGGAACTCGCGCAAAAACTGGAATCCTCTCGAGACGGAGCTAGTAAGTAGCCTTATGTAGGCTGACTCAGGAAGGTACCTGGAAAGCGCGCGGCAAGAACCGTATATACAGGCCGTGCCCGGGTGCTCTCTCCGCCATCGACGGGAGCGAGCGTTCGACCTGTTCCTCGAAGCGGCCCCGGTGTATACGTCGCGCGAAAAACTGGATGAAGTAACGAGGTAAAATTACGTCTCGTTATGTCCACGGGATTCCGTAAGGATCCCGCCGATCGATCGAGAGCTCCTCGCGAGCATCGCAAGAACCCTCGATTCGGGGCTCTTCGACGATCTCCTCGAGTTCCATTTTTATTTCTTCCCACCACGGTGTGCTGCACACCTTTCGATACTTTGAATCGAACAGCGGACGATATCGTTGAAAAAACCGATCGACGATTCCGCGAGTCATTTTCAGGCGATCGCCTTATCGTTACCAGGCCTCGAGAGCTCCCTGTGTAAAAGTATGAAAAAGCAAATTGCGTTTGAAAATCGCGAATGAGAGGCGAAGGGAGGTGAGCGATTTCGAAATGATACGTGGATGCACGCGGATAGAAGACGTTCCTCTAGCGAGATTATCGTCCTTTTCGAACGACGTACGAAGAGGGGTAACTATATTTATGACTCCGTATTACCGATCATCGAAAGCCAGCTCGGTATCGATCTTGAATGTACACATTCGATCAGCATCAACGATGCCGTACGGGGCGGGGGAGGGTTAGTACTGGCTAGACACACAGTCAAAGGCCACGGGGGAAGAGTTACACCCGTGTGTACGTGATTGAACGTGGGTTCGCGATTTACATCGCAATCGGAGTCGTAATCATCGTGAAGCGGGCGCACGGTCTACACGGCTAAAAGAGAGAGTGTAAAAGCCCAGTGCGCAAGTAAAGGATAGCCCCTGTATGTGGCCACGTACGAGATCGTTAGTAAGGGTGGAACAACGACTACGTGGACGACGACCCGGAGGAAGAAGAAGACGAGTACCTCTGCCGACGATTTAGCGCGCCTTTGCATCTCCGACTCTCGTTCCCTCTTGTACCGGTACCCCATCGTTCCCTCTCGCTTCTGTTTCCTCCGAGCATCTCTAATACCTACGCGTCCGCGTCCATTCGTCTTCGCTTTGCTCGCATGCGATCGGCTCGTGTGAAGTCCGCGATCGCGATTTCTTTCGTCGCCAACTGGATGCCCCGTGCGTGACTTTCACGGAACGCCGTGATTTTTGCTGCCTACGCCCCGACGGACGACTTTCGACGAAATCGATGCAGAGATCGGTAGCTCGAGGAATTAAACGGAGAAATAAAAAATAAAAAATCGAACTTCTAGTCCATGCAACGATCAGCTGTTCGCTGTATAATTCGGTATTTCAATTTTCGATCGATCAGTCACGGGACAAGGTACGCGTTATGCGGAAGCGTCAGACAGAGAACTCTGGAGGTTAACTAATAGAGAATACAGTGTATCGAATTCCCTTCGTCGAGCACTCGAAGGTACACACCTTGTAACTTACAAAGTTGACAAGTAATAATACGCGCGTCTCCGTGATCGGTCGGTTTCGTATAGCCGAGAACACGTTCCCATCGACACGGTCTCCTTTACTTCACGGTTTCTCCTCCATTGAATCACGGGTCACACCTTTTATTCGCCGTATCATTGGCCAGGCAACGAGCGCGTCTCTCCTCGCACGCCACTTTACGGTTTTACGCTAACGTCTACGGAGGGCTCGTAGGTGTCCGTCCGTGGCCATTATTTTTGCGCTTGTTAGAGCATGAAACTGCACCGTGAACACACGTTTCTGTCAACGGTATCGGCATCATGCATCACCGGCCCGAAACGCGTGACTCGATAAATCCTGCACCGTCCTTAAGCCCGCGCCGCGTTTTCTACACGCTCCGCGGGTTTTCCATCGGCCTCGCCTCGACGTGCCTAATTTTCCCGCGTGCTCGACCCAGAAGCGTCTGTTATCGTGGTCGATCGTGCGCGTACTCGCGCATGACAACTCTCTATGCAGGTACGAACCTCTCGCACCAACAAAAGAAAATGGTACTTCCGTGATTTTTTACGAATTACACTCAGACAAATTCTCGTAAAAATAGAGGGTGTTACTTGAATTTTTTTGTTCGTCATAAAGGATCGAACAACTTTCTTAATAAAAATAATCTTTGTAAAAGGAGAAATTAACCCATTCTCTGCCAAGCCCAGATTATATGAAACTATTTCCATTGCCATTTATATTTGGAGTGGTATTGTTTACCAAAGTTCTGTAAATATACTGTAAAGCCAGTATATTATAAGATATTGAAAGTAGGACGAGTATACTCGTCTTGGCAACGCCTAACACCCTGCCAAAAAACGAGTATACTCGTCCTTGGCAGCGAATGGGTTAAAAAAAGGATACGAGTGATAAAATGTATTTAACAAGTAAGCGTGTGGAGTGATTGGACTTATCTTTACGCCTGGCAGATTACAAGTAGCAAAGAGAAAAGCCAACTTTGTTTACCCCTATCCTTGGAATGATGTAGAGTTTTCCTTGAGAAGCTCAATTGCTTCAACAATATAAATGAATGTTACCCGTTTGAATCTATTCAGAGGTAAAAATCGAATTAAATCGTCGTCGACAGGATTCCCTTCCCCCTCACGTCATAGATTTTGCACGCGTCCTCCGACGTATAAGTCCTGGCGTACAGACGCGCGAAAATTAGCAGAGACGCGTGGTCTCTTGGAGGACGGGCGTGTTTCCACTGCACGCATGCACGGAATGGGCCCGCGGAAGGACCGTTCCCGAGGCATTAAGCAGAGTTCTACCGCATGCCTGGGCCCGGATTCCACGAGCGTAGAATCCGCTTCGGCCATTACGAGGGGGCCGCAGGTCGCATCTGCGATCCGATCGTGCATTTTTCTCGCTCTAATGACATTTAAACTAAATTGCGGCCGGCGACCTGCTCGCCGCGCGTCGCTTCTTACCAGCCGCGGAATATCCGTCCTCTACCAGCATTCGCCCGCAGTTTCCCTGCACTTTTACCAGCCTTCTTGCCACCCTTGCCACCCTCCATAGAATCACCTTGATATCTTTACTTAAACGACACTGCGCGACTACGGCTCGCGAGCTTCGACAATCGTGGTCGAGCAGGAAAACCTGCAGAATGTATGTGAGCTAAGAATTTCTGCGAGAATATAAATCGTTTAATTACACTTCTGATTGTGATTTATCCTATGCGAATATCTATGTAATTCAGATGGTGATTCGTAAAGCTGAGATTGGAAACGATGAATTTTTCAGTTAACTCTCTCGCGACTTTCGATGAGATATCTACGTACAAATAAATATATATCGTTCGTGCAACGCTATCCAATGGGATATCTCGATTATGCAACCAGAGCCGCGAGCATGATATCGAGAGCAAACAAAAAGAGTTGCAAACAAACGCTCGGTTGCACGGCAACTTGCGAATATTCGTGTTCTCTAGAAATTTGTCGTCGAAGATAAAGTTACGCGTGTTGTACATTAACGTGTACCCGTGTACAAGTTAAAAAGTACCATTCGCGGTCCGGTGTCCTTGCCGCGCGTTCAGTCGAGCGCTTATCGCGAGACGTTTTTATTCCCAGTGTCGGAGAGGCTCGTTTCATTTACCATCGGCTGGAACCGTTGCTCGTCGAAACAAGCATGCAAATACGGGCGTTGCGTCCGCGTTATCGGTGGACAGTCGATTACGTCTGCTCGGCTGGATATACGTGGGCAGACTGATCGACGGGGCCTTAACGATCAAACATCCTCGCTGCAAATGAACCGCAGGAAGTACCTACTCCGGTTCCTAATGTAGCGGAATAGATAATGACGTGATTTCTGCATCGCGCTCGGCGGGAATCGCGCGGCGACCGCCAGCCACGGCCAACTCTGCCTTCTTTCTGTGTAATTAAATCGATGGGGTGTTATTAGACGGTCGTTACGAATACGGCATGTTACATTTCACAATTATACACCAGCGATCGTTGAGATTTCCATTAATTACCGCCGATCCGTAAGGAGCTGTTTAATTATTCCGATAAAACGCGCCTCGAACGAGGCGATATCTCACTCTCGATGCGAAACGCGACGCGATATCGATCGCATCGAGTATTGATTATTGCTCGAAATGCGTTTCGAATGAAGCGTGGTATCGATGGGGATGGAGGGTTAATTCATCGTTTCTCATTTCACACGCTGAATTAGCACGGCCTGTGCGTTCGTCTATCATCTCGATTCTCCACTTTTCTCACAGGTTGTTCTTCCACTCGCTTGTTTCGAACGCGCCCCTATCTTGCCGCGTTTACACCGGCCAGCGACGATCACGATCGACGTAATGGGAAGTAATCTTGCTCGTTCTGCTGGTGGATTTCCGGGCTCAGCGTTTCCATTGATAAAAAACCAGAACCAGACGCAGCAGAACTCAGTTGGCAGGTTGTGCGCTTGCAACGATCGTCGAGAGGGAAGCGGAGGGATAGGCATTTTTCGCGCGAATCGGATAATCAAAAAGATAAAGTCGCGTAGGAATCAATCGCGCGTGGCAAAAAGAAGCATTTTCTTCGATTCAAATGATCTTACGTATCAGAAAAATATTATATATCTTCTTCAATTAACACGGTCTATTTGTTAGAACGTGTTAATTAAAGAAGATATATAATATGTTTCTTCCAATAGTGTTTCCTTTTCTGTTCTTCTAATAGTGTTTCCTTTATTCAACAAGTTTTCAAATCGATATTACTTAACTCAAAGTTAAATCTTTCGAATGGACCTCGCGTTTTCGTACGTTTCGTTTATTTTTCTGTCTCAGATTATTTAGTCGAACCCAGCATCGATCTCAGAGCTCATTATCGAATCGCGAGTGATTGAAAGACAGTAACACTGAATCAGAGAAGGAGATCGAGTCAATTCAAAATGACCGCGTTTTCGAGCAGTTTTCTCCAGGTTTGTCGCGAAATGTCCGCTCGCCTTTGGCGTCGAATTCAATTCGTCCGTTTCACAACCGCCATTCCACGGTGCGCGTCGTCGCGGCGTATACGCGCGCGGAATGTGTCGGAGTGTCAATAGCTCACGGTCGAAACGATTATCGGGCCGCGTGTCTCGCGATTCGTAGGATTCGCGAATTCCACTCGGGAATCGCGCGATCGACAAATTGCCGGGCTTGTCGCCGCGCGCTCGAGCGCGATCGCTAGATGCGGATGAATAATTGAAGAGGACGACGGGTATTTTAAGCTCGAGTTACGGTGAACGAACCGTTGCCTTGTTGATACATGGTAATCAAGGCGGGGAGTGATTTTCTCGGACGCAGTTGAAGCATTTGTTCGCGAAAAATATTTCTTTTACATCGCCACGTTTCGAAGGAATATGGAAGTTTCTAGCAATTGCTGAATTTAGGACGTTCGGTACTGTTAAAACGATCTTGTCGTGGTAGAAATGAATGTTTTTGGTTTTTAACTTTTGCGTTAGAAGCTTGACTCAAGTGAACGTTAAGCCTTCAATTCTGTTCGCGAACCCTTCGTTCGCGATGTACACCGAGAATGGCGGAACTTTTCGTTAAGCGTGTATTTCTGAAAAAATATATTCTAATCATCAAAGCAGAGAAATTCTCTACATTAAAATATATCTCTTTATATTATGCATTGAATTGTTTCTGCAATGTTGCATTGTAAGTTTTCTAAAAAACTTAATACCATATAGGATCGACTAATATCTATATAAATGAACACACATTTGCACATACCAAGTAAACCCTGAGTCCAAAAACAAAGCAGCAAAGTAATTTGTAAATCAAATTAAAGTTTTACCAGGAAATGTTGCTACCAACGTTGTTAACACTAATAAGTACCACCCTCAGCGACTGCTCATTGGTTTCATCAAGGGGATTGTTTGAGTGTCACGTTAAAGGATTACATTTGTCAACGAAAAATGGACCCATCGAACAGAAACCGTAGAGACAAAGCACGATCTAGCTTGACCAAATAGTGGGATGAGACAAGAGGATATTAACTGACATCTTTTGATCGATGCCATATCCTTATTGATTCTCAGCTCTTTTTTCCTTCTGCTAGTAATTTCATTCTAAAATTTCTCAATCTATTTTCCAATTGGCAAAGAGAATCACAAAGAGTCCAACAGCGTCCGTTTCAATTCTGACGCATGGCGGAATCGCGAAAGCGCGAAAAAAACGCGACTGTCGCTCGCATAAAATCGTTTCGTCGCTTGAATCGTATCGCTGAAAAGATTCTGTCGTCTTAACGATCCACTAATCAACCGCGGGGCCGTTTTTACGCGCAGAAGCGAAGGAACGGGACGCTTATTCGAGCCGCTGGAAAAAGCCACGAAGCTCTCGATAGAGCGACGCGAGTTAAGCTCGTTGACATCGCACTCGTGAGGTCAGCCAACCAGAGTTCGATTCCCACCGATCTTACTTTCGTACTTGGGCCACTCGGCTGCTCAGTCGACGGGTATCGAGAGTATACGCGTCGATGGTGCATCGCTACCAGCGGGTCACGCGCTGGGGTCAGCTAGTCGTTTCGCTATTACGACGTTTATTTGCATATTATATACCCGCTTGTTGCTTTCCGATACCGTCCGCGCGCGCCACCGACCCGACGACGCGACTGAAAAACTCCGGTAATCGACTGGATAAGTGAATCGAGCTATCGACAACTCGCGCACGTATGAATGAACGAAGGGTGACGATGAATGGAAGTTTGCGCTTTGCGTTCGAACGGTGGACGTCGCGTCGCGAAAGAGCACGTTCTCCTAATCTGTAAAATCGAGTCCACGGTAGGGAAGCTTTTAACTAGATATTCTTCAGGATTACTAATTATTAGTTACCTTTTTTCGTTAATTGTTTTGAGCGAGATGCAAGTGCTCGACGATCATCAGTTAGTTTCTAAGAGGAATTTGGCAGAGGGTGGTCCGTAGATGTTTGGAAAGCGCAGTTATTTGTATTAAATAAAATCTTCCTTTTAATGCAAATCCTTATGTTACTTTAATTTTTATAAATACGGAGATCAGAGTTATCTTAAAAATTTCCTTGGAATTTCTAAGGATTTATACGTTTGATGTCTTAACTTAATAGCTGATGAGGTACTATGAACATAAAAGACTTAATCACTCCTCCTACGGAGTATAATGTTTATTCCTATTTCGAAGTAGAAGCAGTAAGTGGATTGCTTTAGCTTTTAGTATACTAGTTGAAAAAATGTCAGTCAACCTAATGACAGTATCCAGTAGGTCAATATATGTAAAACTATGGAAAATCGTGTCTCCTCGAAGAAATTTCAAGGAATTGTATTAAAGAAGACAGTAAAATATCAGAAATGAATTTTTTATCGAAGAGACTGTAATTTTCAAGCAGAAAGGAATGTCGTCAGAAAGGAATGTTATTCGTCATTCGCGTTATAATATTCATCGGGAACGCGATCGCGCGATGGAATCTCGAGTGAATCATCGGTGGTGCGATCGCGATCGAGATACCAGCGACAAGGAACTTTCTACGGTTACGCGCGATCCATTAAATAAATATAAAAATTGGCGTCGACGCGAGGAGAGCGTAAAAACCGAGCTCTCGGGTCGCGTCGAGCCGATAATTATTATTCACGCGTACGTACGTGCGTGTAGTTCGCGCGCGCTTACAGGGTAAACGGTGGTATTTATCGTTTCGTGAATGGAGTAGCGCAGACCACGCTGGACCGTACACGATTTTACAGTTACATCGCTGGCGATGGTTGCAGTTTCGCGTGGCTCTTGCGTGGTTATTTGTTTAAAAGGAATGCACGCGCCGTTTCTGCGCGCACAGCCCCGACATTAAAGATACGTGTAATGGTAGAAATGGCTTTCTAATCGAGCAACTATCCCACGGCTGGAATCGGCTTGATACCGCGATTTTTATTCAATCGCTGATAACACACGGAACATGACGTATGTTATTAGGAATTTATCAGCAGAAATGATCCTCTCTCTCTCTCTCTTCTCTTTTCAAACGCCGCGCTTTACATAAATTGTGCAATTAGATATTATCCAACGATAGTCGTTTAGTGCTCGTTACGCACATTTAAAACCGAATCGCCTAGAAAAACAAATAGGTTCTAGATGCCATTTAACATCTTACAAAACGACATTAACGCGATCGAATAGTCCTGCAATTACATCAGACGAACGGTTCTTCGATGCAACGGATACTTTTCTAATTCCTCTCATAATTTTTCCAACGCGGTATAGAATTTTCATTTATCACTGTCAGGTAATCGCAACTAACAGCATCGACATCGTTCTTTCATCCTTTTTTTTTCTTCTTTTTTTCTCTCAACAGCGAACTTCTCGGCTCGGTTCAATAAAACGCAACGCGATAAACATCGCAAACATTTACTATACAATTCCATTAACACTGTTCCCCGCCCACGAACCTACCCATAAAGTGTCCACTTTCTCAATGTAAAATTCTTGGAACGCTCGATCACTCGAGAAACGTGGACGCGTTCACAGGCGTAGCTACGTGGTCGTCGCGCAAAGGGGTGAGATCCATCATGGCGCGCAAAGTTCAAACCGTTTCCGTATCAGAGACGAGCGATGATCGCGCGGCGGGTCGCGGGGTGTTTCGATCCGCGCGAGCGTGTCCGTCGAAGACGTACTCGTGGGGATAAAGGTATCTGGGAACGCAGATGGAAAAGGAGTCCCACCTTGATCCACATCGACGGCGGAGGGAGTTTTACAACGGCGTAAACGCGAATAAGCGGCCTCACCGCGTAATCTCCTCGCTGCGGTTTCGCGATGCGCGGTGCTTTCCGTTAAAGCGTGACCGAGAAGCCCGCCGGTAACGGATGTTCCTATTCAATTTTCAAACGAAACACCGTTGGCTGGCCGCGGGAAATTAAGTGCCGCGATGGCGGCCCTGTTTTTGCCCCGCGCTAACGTCCGATCACTTTTCCAAGTGGCCGCGGTCCTGAAAAAACCGCCAGTCGGAAATGGCCAACACTTTCTACCGGTTCGATTTTTCTCGTTTCAACAGGGAGTCCTTTGTTTCGAGCGAAAGTAAATTTTACCCTTTCTGAAATGTTCGTCGAACGTCGAAGAGGTCGCGTCGTAGACAATTTTATCATCAAAATTAATATTTAATCGCTCTTATCTTGTCTGTTAAACTAGGCTAATTAATAGAACGTTTCGCTGTTGCTTGACATACATTTTTGTAAGAATTGCGTCGAACTTTCAGTACACGGTTTTTTCCCCTCGCTAATATTCCAGGAAATCGTTGCATCAAGAGACATAAAGAGATATAGATTGCAAAATATATGCAACATAAAAGTGTTCGAACTAATAAACTGGCGATTTACCACGGTGGAATAATACGACAATGTGAAGGGGAAAAAAGGTGGAAAGAGAAGTGTGTTCGTAATAGCGCGGCATAGCCTGGTAATTATTTCATCGCGGCGTTCTCTCTGTCTAGAACCGACGGTCTCGCTTCTGAATACCTGCTCACCAGACACCCTATGATTTTCTACAGTCACACAGCCTGCTGGAACCTTGACGGCATTAACGATTGACGATTAGCGTATACAGTCATTCACGTGTTGCGTTACATCGCCACCTAAGTCGAGTTTTCCCTCTGGGCTCTCACGTACGTTCATAAATGGCCAGGGAATGGTTTCTTTTCGGCTTGAGATAGTTTCTATCACCGCCTTCCACTTTGTTATGCAATAGGTCTGTCTGTTAGTCGTTCGTAGGGATTGGAATCGAAATGGGTTTCAAAATATCAAACTATTCTGCAATTACAGAGAATTATAAAAAATGAAAAGTCCAAATATTTAATTCGACAGGCAAACCTGTTATTCGACTAAATATTGGTTAATTAAGCATATAAATTCCAGTATATTTCACTCGAGTATGTAACGGTAGCAGTCTTGAAAACCGCATAAAAATTCATACGGGTCCATTATCGATACGCACGGTCGAAGCGTCGAAATAACTCGATGAACCTCGAGCGATCATCCCCTGCACGTGCACTATCCCCTTTGTACTCCGATTCTATCCGTCGTGAACGCACCGAAATCAAACTTACGCCCACGAGGGAAGCAAAAAGGCCGAGCGTGTATTTTCGTCGCTCGTAAAAAGAAGAGAAGAAAAAAAGGGAGAGACTGCCGGGTTACCGTCCGAGGGTCGTACCCCGTTCGCGTATGAATGGCGGCGTCGAAGAAACGCGGGGCAGGGCGAGGGAAAACATTCTGGCGACCTGTTTGTCGGGGCTGCTCGGTGGTAAAACGTGGCAGACGGAAATGTCATTGCCACGCTCCGACGCGACGCAGACGGTGGAAGGGCTGTTTTTTTTTACGCGACGAGGAGAGATGGCAGGGGAGGGAAGAGGAGAGAATCCAACGGCCACATGGCGCTATGCAAACGCCACCGTCGTAAACTGTCAGCGATACTGCTTGTGTCCTGTTAGCGAAGAGGAACCTTTCTCCTCTTCCTCGCTCTTCTCTCTCGCCTCTCTCATTACCCCCTGTTTTTCGTTTCGCTTTTTCTCCGCTGGTCTCTCTTCCTTTTTTCTTCTACCGGTGGCTCTTTTCGAGGCGGCGGAACCCTTTTCGTACGAGGAGGAGGAAGACATCTGCGCGCCAAACTGGCGTGGCCGGCTCTTTCTCGCTGAGGACACGGGCTCGCGACACCGTGACTCGCAACGATGCTTTCAAAATCACGCGGAATTCGCGTTAACGAGCCGCGAATTTCTCGACGGTGTTTCGCCAACCGTTTGCAGCTTACTCGTCGTTTTCACGGGCTCGTAACAGCTCCCTGCGAGTCGAGAGGGGATTTACGACCGTCTACTCGGTTATGATACATCTGTCGATTGTAAAAGACATTAGACTGGCCGCTTCGCGATGTCTCTCTTCGATAAAGTCACAGATTGACTCGCTGAGCGATCGATCGGAGTATCAGACGCATCGACGGCAATTCGATGAAAGCATGTACGGTGATATCGTTTTTATGGCTGGTACAGTTACTCCGTAGAGTCATTTAATTCGATTAATCTCGTTTCGAACTTTACTGCGCTGGCTTCAATGTTACTCGTGTTCCTTAATTTTCTTTAAACGACGCACTTAATCGTGCTTTAAATAGGCTATTAAAGAATCGGATAATTCGAATGCGGACAGTCTCGATTAAAATTTTCAATACCCTTACTGCACTACCATTCAGAACGAAATCGAATTTCTTAAAAAAAGATGGGCGTAGAAAATAACACGCTCGCCTCTTTTAATTGGCGAAAGAAGAATATAAACGGTCGCGTTTATTACAGGTACAATACTACCACTCAATCTATCCGTAGTGAAATGTAAACGATGGAGTTTATGCGAAACCGGTGTCCCTTGAGCCATTTAACAGGGACAGGATCGTATCCCTCTCACCAGAAGGGAATAATAGGTACCGCCGGCGTTTCTTGCCCGTGGATGCCCACACGTGGCCGACAGACGCTGCAGCTCGTCCCGTTTACCGTCGAGGCGGCTAGGTTCCGGCCTAATTGGCCTCCGCCGTGGCCGTTTCGGCTACACTTTCGTCGATCGACCCACTTCTACCGGCGATACTTGGATCATTATCCCCAGCCGTCCTCCCGTCGATGCCCAAATCGATCGGATTCCTGCCCCCGGCTTGCCTCTGCCACCGCCATCGGCGTGTAATCGCGTCCGGATTTTCAGCCCGCATCCATAGGGAGATTAATGGAACCGCTTACAAGCCTAAGTGTGTCGTACGCGATGCTCGTCGAGTCGAGAGCGTCCTCGGGTGGGTGAATAAATCGAAAGTCAGCCGAAACTCGAGTTTTAAACGGGCGGCTACGGTGTTATCCGAGGCGTCGCCGCGACACCGAATAAATTACGATTTCGAGGCAACGGAACGACGGTGGAATAGAGGCTCCAGGATCCGTGTACTACAATTCGAATGAAGTTGTTTATGAAAACGAGCCTGTGCACACGATCCTCGATCGCTGAGGCTGAGAGGCGTGTCACGGTTTTCACACGAAATTTTTCCCTCGCGTTTATGCTGTTACGTCGAATGGAGCCTGCTCTCGGGCTCGCTGTATATCCATTAACAGTCGTAACACGCTCTCAGAATGTTAAACTTAACGACGTGTATCATGAGCCCATTAGCTTATCAATGAGCAACCCCTTAAGTATGGGGGAGTACGAAAATAAACCGTAGAATCCCGTGAGAACACAACCACCTTTCTCTGCTCACTTTTCTCCCCGGTAATGTTGCATACCTTCTCACACTTTGCCCGCGTTTAGAGCAGACGCGTTTGCGTTACACATGGCACCGGTAGTCGTCGTCGTCGTCGTCGTCGACGACGGCAAGGACACGCGGAAAAAACGTACTACGTTCCCGTACTACAGAGAACCGTGTGTAACGTATGGTGGTTTTAAAAAACAACGAGAGTTTGTTGTTAAAACAAGCACCAAGTGTATGAGTCTTACGTCAGAGAGGTTTCCGAGGAACCTTTCAGGTTTTTTAGTCCTACCACGGAATAACGATGAGTTGTTTTCTTTTTGTTAAGTGCCTTCGTTGAAATGGAATTTTTTTCCTTTTTATTCTCTTAAATTTGTTATTTAGAGAATTAGATCACAAGGTTATAGTAGTATGTATACAAGTTATCGTTTGCCTTTATTTTTTCAAAAATTTTGTGCTGCAAAATACCCTATTTTAATTAGAAACACGAATATTTACTGTCAATTTTTCTACTACACTTCAGTAGGAAAATCTCAGTAAGTTTACTGCGCCATCAAAGTTCATACCTTGTTAGACTTTTAATGCTCGAGAACACAGCAATAATCTCATTCAAACTTACTAGTTTACGGCATTCGCTATTGCTTTCAGAATCAATCTTTCAAATTGTCCTTCATTGACAAGCTTATTCGATTGCTATCAGACAAATTACAATGCAATTTCATCAGTGTTACGCGACGTTCTAGATCCAACGCGACCAGATCCATCTTCGTTATCTCGTCCAGGTCTAACATTTGAACAGGTTCCAGGCGACCATCCAGTTTTCCAGTTTCGCGGGCATGCAGACGCGTTTTCTCGTTCCAGCTGCGAAAGAGGCAGGGTCGCTGCGGTCATCCGCAAGTCGCGCGTTAAAAAGGACGGCCCCGTGGCAGCGCAGCGCGTCGCAAGGGTGTTTTTTTTTTTTTCGAAAGTAGGAGCCTCTTCGAGCTGCGTCGACGTTGTCAGCGTCGAGCGAGCTCGCGTTTACGATCGACGACCGCACGGGCCAGTGTTACGTTTCAGAAACCGCAGAGAGCCCGCTGACACGTCGCTCCACGCTTATGGGAACACTCGTCTCGTTCCTGCCTTTCCCTCTGTTTGGATTCCAGTCGATCCGCGTGACACTCGGCAAAAATGTCCCTGCGATCCCCCTAGCCCCCTCGTCGTTTCGACGAAGACGGTTCGGAGAACGCTTTGCTTCTTTTCATCTGAAGTGCGTCGTCTTTGGTGTTCCATATTTGTCGTTTAGTCGTTCTCTTATTTGGCGAAAATTGGTGAAGCGTGAATAAAATGCATTTTTTAGAAAATATATCATATTTTTAAATCTATTAACAGAATTTTAATGATACTTTAAAAATAGATATACTATACTATATTAAATATCCTGTAAAGTATTAATACTTTTTCTGGTGATAGTATATTAATTGACAGAGGCAAATTTAAATTACTTGTATTTTAGAGTTAAGTACTCAAAGAATTTCATCTTATCTCTTCTCAATCGTAGTTACTGTACAAATGCATATATTCTTCTAATTTGTTAAATTTCACGAGTTTCGAAGCTCACGGAATTGATGCTTTCAATAAGCGATCCATTCAGAACCGCTCCAATTTCCCTAAGGGGGTGGAACCCTGGTCCAGGTGGTAGGTTCTAATTAGAAGCTAATGAGGGTTTCAGCAGCCTCGCTGGTAATCGGATATTCGAGCAAACAAGGGGGTTTTCCTTGAGCCTCGCGTGTTTATGGACCGCAAGCCTCCCCCGTGGAGGCGTGCAGCCCCCGAGCCCGCAGTCACATTATCCACGTGGGAAGCTTTACTCGCCGTCACCACTTTCCCATTCATAGAGGCTCTTCGCTGGCTGATCCGCGCACCTTCTTCAACGAGCACTCCGATCGTCCTTGCTTTGAATGCCGAATGGACATCGATCCCGTCGACGAAATCGGACGCCCGGCCTTTTGTTCTTACCCGTTGTGTAATGAATCGATCATAAAGAGACACGTGCTTGGACCGTTCAAGTGTCCCCTTGTTATACATACTAATGCGACATGCTCGTTGATAACTGCCGATCGCGCTTTCAAAGGTTCGACGTTCTTCAATATTTATGTCGCGTCCCGTGTTAGGGCCTCCTCTTTTCCCTCTTCGTTTTTTTTTTGCGAAATGCTTTCGATTCAAGGAATTAAGTAGAACAGTTCTGCAATTGGAAAGATTGCAATATTTCATTGTCATTGTGGATTATCCATTTTTATTTTAAAAATCTGAATTTTCATCCCTTTACCAGATAATCGGATAATCAGAGTCTCCATAGCAGATAAGATATTTGAAGAGTCCAAACCAAAATGATCCGCTCTGATAAAAAAAAAAAAAAAGCCGTTTATGAGTTTCAATTACCACGAAGCAACGATTGCTCAATCAAGAGCCCCCGAACCCCGCGCAGGCTAGGCCCTCGACACGTTGGTCAACGAGCGGTCACGATCGAATCGCGACATCTTTCGGCTCCCTCGGATTCTTATCTCGTCCCTTAATTGATCGCGTCCGTTGACCCTTAATTATTCGACGATTCGCCAGGATGACCCTCGTTCCCCTCCACCGTGGCTGCGCGCTTCCGTTCCTCCGCGTCTCCCACACCTTACCAAGAGAGAGAGAGAGAAAGAGAGACGGCTTCGTTCTCCATCGGTGACGCTCCCGGTCTTAATGGATGCTAATTCGACGACCGTATTACGGTGCCGTTTCTTAATTAGCGGTCCTCACGAGCGGCCGTCCGCGATCAGTGTCCCGAGCTAATTACACGGTTCTAGATCTTGGAGAACGGTGGCTGCTCCCATCGGTCGCGCGTTCTTACCCCACGTCGAGAAGTTTTTCGACGGGTCGCAGCGTCGCTTCCTGGGCCCTCGCCACGACGTTTCGCCGATGACGGGCAAATAGCCGAAGAGGAGCGTTCGAGGCGATCGAAGGAGCCTGCGCCTCGAGATAGAGAGATAAAGGGAGAGGGAGAGAGAGAGATGAGGGGGTAGTCGGTCCATTAACATTCGGCGCGGCAAATTACAAGCCGAGACACTAATGGACCCAGCACGGGCGGTCCTTCGTCCATTGATGGTGGGTGGTGATGGTGATGCTGATGGCGACGGTGGTGGTGGCGGTCGTGACGCTGATGTCGGTTATACCTGAACGTCTCTTTCTCTCTCCCACTCTCTATCATTTCGCGGACGACTCGAAACTGGAGATGAGTTTTCGTGATATTGAGTCTCGAAGTATTCCTCGAAGAGCAGCGACAGATTCCGTCCGTGACACCATCCGGCTCTTCACTTTTTTCACGCCTCTCGTGCACCCTTCTTTTTTCTTTTGCCCCCTTCGTTACGGTTCCGCGGTGTGGACGGGGTGACTTCTGTCGGGTCTAGATTCATCGTTTCCTTTTAAGACGTCGGAGGGATCGCCAGTTGCGGTACGTCTGTTCGACACGGAGCCAGGATCTGAACGATCGCCTGTCGACGTTGAGGCGTTAATTTACGAACGACGCAATTTATCCGCTGGCATATCGAGCGGCTCGAGGTTTCGCAACTCCGATTTCGCGGCGAGCGGCTGATCGAAACCAGTCGAACCGATACGATCTCGGAAACGACACCGCGTCGCCACGGCTCTTTTCGAATCGAGGAAACCTGCCACCCGTTTTCATGCGTCTGCCCGAGGTCCGACTAATTACGACACCCTCAACTGACTTTCCCGCGCCTGACTTTAATTATTCATATCGCCGCGCGATCGAACGTGCGAATTCGCCGCGCACGATCCGAACGAGTTCGAGATCTTTTTCCCTTCTTTCGCCGCGCCGCGAAACCAGCTCCCGGTGTGTATCTAGTATTCACGGTTTCGTGTAACACCGCGGGAAAATAAACGCGCAAGGACATCGCGATCGAGCATAACGGCTCGACACTTGCGATCGGATCGAATCGAGCCGCGCCAGGGAGTGGCTGCGCGTTACTCAACCCTCTTGCTAGGTTCGCAGCATTTTATTCGAGTCAATCTGACGTAACTTGTTATCTATGAAAATTTCTGTAAACGGTGTGGCGTTTTGAAAATTTTATAGATTTCTTCCTTTCGTCTATTACACGTTGCTTCGAGAGACAGGTGTGACGGCCTCCAACACTCGCAACTAGAGGGACATCATCACTTACGGTTTCCCAAAAGTGCACAATTACTTATGCGTTCCAATATATACAACTTCTGACCTGTCTCTAACATCACCACATTTAAGGCAGGGACTAATGAATCCCCCTCTTTTCCTTCCTTCTATTCTTTTTCATCCGCAGCAAAATCGAAGCAACGCGTTTCACAGGTTTCATAAGGGTTGAAAATCGTAACGATAGACGAACGACTGAATCGAAGACGAAAGAGATAAGTTCAGTTAAAAACTGATTTCGAATCGTAAAACGCATCGCGGTTCTTCCGTCTCTTTTCCTTCTTTCCACCTTCTTTCATCCGCAGCAAAATCGAAGCAACGCGCTTCACAGGTTTCATAAGGGTTGAAAATCGTAGACGAACGATTGAATCGAAGATGAATAAATTAAGTTTCAGTTAAAAACTGATTTCGAATCATAAAACACATCGCGGTTCTTCCCTCTCTTTTCCTTCCTTCCACCCTTTTTCATCCGCAGCAAAATCGAAGCAACGCGTTTCACAGGTTTCATAAGGGTTGAAAATCGTAGACGAACGATTGAATGGAAGACGAAACAGTTAAGTATCAGTTAAAAACTGATTTCGAGTCGCAAAACACACCGCGATACTCGTGAAAAAGGGGAATGTAGGTCGAAACGTGTCAGGGCGTCTCGCAAATGACCCTGGCTATTTCGCGAGCGCGTTTACGGTCGCGGTGGTTGAACGATCGATCGGGTCGGTGGCGAAAAATGATTTCGGCGAAACGAGGGCCGGTGGCCGCGCGCGCAATTGGCCGTGTTGTCCGCGGTGGCTGGAAAAACCGGCGGCTCGGTCGAGCGGCGGCAAAAAAGCATCGATATCTGGAGCGGACGGGCGGTTAATGCGGGCGACCAAGCGTGTTGCTCGGGCTGAAGGGCCACCAATAACACAGCTGCCTTTACCCCTTTCGCTCTGCTGGCCACCTCGTCGTCCCTGTCGCGTTCCTCCTCGGCCAGCGAGCGGCCTCTAGCCGGGTTCCCGTGGTTCTTGCGCCTCAGCTTTTTTCCACCGGCCACCAAGTAATTCGAGCTCGTGCCAAAAGAAGCCGGGGAATTCGCCGCGGCCGAACGCGCTCGAATTTGATGGTTCCGCTCCCAAATCCGACGATACCCGCTGACGCTTCCCCGCGCGGAGACGTCGTTACCTTTATTTGCTCTGCCCGGTTTCTTATTAACCGCCTCCGTCCCCCAACCCTCTGCGTCGCTCTCTTATTCGCCCCCTGGTCGCCGCCTGGCGAGGTCCACGCCGAGCCATCTCGGTTTTGCCGCGTTTTTTCCGCAACGTCCTCCTCCCTCGACGCGAAATTCACGCGAATAGCGGTTTTTCGGCGCGACGGAAATTAATTTCTATGATTGACGACGTGTCGGGGCGAACGACGCCATTTGGGATTTTTGCGAGATTGGTTAAGCGGCAATGAGCCAGGAAGATCGCCGGGGTTCCGCTCTTGTCGAGCGTGGAAAAAGTTTCACGGAGACCTTTGATGGGGCTATTATTATTATTGATTGCGGAACTAAATCCACCCGCGGAATTATCCTCCCTGTTCGTCTGTACAGCACGACAGCGCTAAGGAATCCTTTCGCAGATTGGTAATTCAGTTATTCTAAATTATTAATAACGTTAATTCCCAGAGGAATGAGATGGAAATTTGTTTAGAGAGAAGGGAAATGAAAAATTGTCGTCGGTAACGACAATTTCTCGCAGTGTCCGTTAGAAAACGGCAGGATTGTCCATTGGTTTGGCACGTAGGCCGGGCACGATTTCGCGAAATCGTCGTGAAATTGTCCCGGGAACAATCGGCAACAGGATCCTTCTCCGCGAGATCCTCAATTTGCAATGCCGTGGCTCGTTTCGCTCGCGCTTCGTTTTCCGTTCGTCTGCGACTGCGATGTTATTACCGGCTAAGTGGACGATTCATAATGACACCGGAGGCTGCCATTTTAGTGCTAAGTGCCGCGCATTATCGGCGAGGGATGACGGTTACTCCGTTTTATATATACATGTATGCATTTCTTTTTTCTCTTCTCTCTCTTTCTCTCATCGCTCCCTTATTTCGCGTTTCTAAGAGTCGATGAGAGCGACAGTCGCTCTGTTTCTAACCGCGCCCAGCGACCACCGCTTTTATCGAACTGAACTCGCGATCCATTGAACGATCCTTGAAAAATTCGAATAAGTCACGGTCTACACTGATCTTCGAGGGTGAGAAGGTCGTCGAAGGTCGAACAATGCTGGAATGTTGCAACACTGTTAACGATCTTCTACTCTTTGACTAGAGTTCCTTTTTCTATCGCTGTTAACGCACAATTTCTATCGAATATATTTGCTATGAGAAAAATCGATAATTAAAGGATATACAGTTCACTCGTGATGGAGATAAAATGGTACGTCTCGGTTGAGAAATAGAATTGGTTCCCATCCGTGGAAAGTTCCGGTCCAGAAGTTCGAGATCGAGTTCGATTCGAGACGGTTTGTCAACGTTCTCATTTTGTCGGCGAGTGGCCTTTCAGAGAAATTCCGCTGGGCATTTCCTGGCCACTTAACCGTCGAACGGTCAAGCAAGGGGTTCGTTCTCGACGCGTTGCGCGGATCGCAATTTCAGATGCTCGTTTAGATAGCGGTGGTAAGCGCGCGCGCAAAAATCCCGCGGTCATTCGTCACGTGTCTCGCGGCAACGGAGTGGGACAGTAGGGTGGCCCCTCGTGGATTTACGAGGCAATTTCGGCGGGCGACCCGTTAATTCCCGGACGATACGTCGCGATAAATCCGCGGAAATCGCGGCTATCGATCTTTTTTGCTTTTTCCACGGATGCCTTTGCCCGGACGCGGCACGAGGCTGCGTTTTTATTAATTGCCCGCGAACGACCGTAACGTGCGCACCACCGCGAGCGTAATCAAATTTTTACGATATCTCGTTGCGACACTGCGATATTTCTTACTCGATAACGAGAGTAATGTCCACGTGAATCACGACTACTTTGTTCTCTTTCATTTATGATAATACAGATAAATATCAAAAATTGTAACTTTCTCTATTTCACTGGATTCCTAGAACTGAACCCAGCCTCTAATTGGTTACTGCTTGCCACTCGTTTTGCGCAGAACGTCTACTACAATAGTACGCTAATATTCTTAAGGCGCATTGACAAAGAGTCTTTAAATCGCATCCTTAACGAGCCCTTAAGAAAGGCTGCGGTGCGCGCGAGTCAGAGCATTGACGAATGGAGGCCTAATTCTTACTGCACAATCGCTTCCTCCGCTTTTCCCTGCGTCGTTCGCTCGTGAGTAGATACATCAGCGAACGAGTTCGCACTTTCCACGCGCAACACGTGTTCCTTAATAAGCAACGAGGACGAAAGAACGCGGAGTATCCCTAAATACCGTTCCGTCCAATTAATCGTGTGAATGGGTGGCGAGAACTAGGAAGAGAGCACGGAAATTGACATGGAACCGGCGCAGAGTTTGCACTCCCACGTAACGGCGAGATACATGATTCATCGGCGTCGACTTAATTGTCTCGTTTCGTCGAGTGAAAGTGGACGAAAATTTCGTCGCGACCTACTGTATCGACCGAGCGGGCAGAGTGGCTCGCGCGTGATTTGTAGACGCTCGAATGACGGTCTCCACGTGGAAGTGGCCGTTGTCCTGCTCCTCGCGCGAGAACTTCCTGTTTGCCCAGAGGATTTTCCTGGTTTACTGATCAATTAGAGCTTCTCTATGAGATATATCATAACGCGTTCAGTTCCAAAAACGGGCTCAGCTGCCATAGAATCGTCCAAGTTTGTTTGAGTTATTAATTAGCGCGTCTTATAGCGCTTCTGGTGGCTGTTGCACCTTACGAAAGGATCAGAACAGATTTTAGAAGACGATAACTGATTTCGAGCTACTGTAGAAGTTAGTACGTGGATCGATTATATTGTGATTAGTACATTTTTAGCGGTAAATAATTTTCCTGTGCCTATCACTGTTTTTATAAAACACGATCGCACGAAATTCTTCTGTTCGTTTCAAGTAAAATAGCGCTTCTGGTGGTTGTTGCATCTTACGAAAGGATCAGAACAGATTTTAGAAGACGATAACTCATTTCGAGCTACTGTAGAGGTTAGTCCGTGGATCGATTATATTGTGATTAGTACTTTTTTAGTGGATAATAATTTTCCTGTGCCTATCGCTGTTTTTACAAAATACGATCGCATGAAGTTCTTTTTATTTCAAGTAAAATATGTAAATATGATATACGTACAATTTCAACGACTGAATTTTAATCCCGTTGCGTTTCAAGCATTACGCGGTCGCAGCTTTCGCGGCAGGCCTGCGTTTTAGCTTGCAACAATGTGTTCTTTAACGAGGCTCGGTGAAACCCTAAACTCCGCCGGGAAACATTTAAACGCTAAACAGTTTTGTAACCGAAGACCGCGGTAATTAACTGGCGTCACTGGGTGAGCCGTTCCGTAAAATAACGCGGTCTATCCGCGTGTGCCTTTCGGGCACCGGGTTTTACACAGAAGAATTCCACCACGGAACTGTATCTGTCTCGTTTGAATTAGAACAATAGAGGCTCTAACGCGGCCGCGTTAGCGCTTCGAAAAACTGTGCCTCCCGTACGAGAAAACATTTGCTCGAAACATTTAGACGATAAAGTGCCGCTAATACGACGCTAACCGCGGTACAAATACTAGAAAAACTTTCGCTCGACTTTATCCAACGCTCTGTTCGATTCGGTAAATCGAACAGCTTCGAGCGAACTCCATTGCTCGTTTGAACATGTTACACGCGAATTTCGAGCGACTCTCGAACGATATCGCGTTTCGTTTCTCTACCAAGTAACATAATCGGATCTCCCGTCGAACGCAATCATCGATCGACTCGCGTCGTGTGCAATCTCGAGGGAGAGAAAAGAAACAATGGGACCGCGGAATTAGTTGCGAGCAATTTGCATCGGAATACGAATCGATAGGAGAGGACTCGTCCGGCCATAAACGCGCCTCGTTGCGTCCGCGAATGCACGCGAGCGATACGAAGGGACGCCGTGGCCAGTGATACACCTCGAGATCTCGATCGCGTGCATGTCGATCGATTTATCAAGCTTCGAGCCACGAGCGATCCTCCGGTAACTGACAATAACAAACGATGATTGAAATCGCATGGGCTGCCTTCGATCTCCGACGAGATCCGCGTGTAATGTGCATAGAAAACCCTCGACGAGTTGCCATCGGTTGCGAATAGATCGCTGGTATCGCGTACGGGCCGCAACACACCGCCATTGTATCGCTCGGAATGAAGATGTACGAGTTCTGAATTGTCAGCCGTATCGTGAGAATGGATCGACGCGCTCTTTCGTCTAATACGAACGAATTTTCTTTGATTGCGAGAAATAAATTGCGATCGAATCGCGGTTCTTCGTTCTCTAATTCGAGAATCGGAGTATGAATTGAATTGGTTAACGAGAGGTATTGTAAAAATGTTTTCCGCCTTAGATGAAATAGAAAGATGAAAGAATTCGTGGACGTTTAGAAGATCCGTGGCTTTTATGGCTACTTTAGTGCTTGGTCGTAAATTCTCTCGGACAAGAGAACGTTGATCGAAGCGTCGATCGTGCGATGTTATAAATGGATCCTTTTAGCCGAAAGTCCTGTTTGGCGGAGGTTTCAGGTTGATTAAGAAGCATTGGCTGAATTAGTAGGAAATTAACATGTTATCGTCGGGGACTCTACAGAGAAAGCGACTCAGCTTTACAACTCTTTCTTCTACGACAAACTATTCCCACGATGTTCCTTAACGCGTTTACCATTCCTCCGTTCAAAATTCACCTTCTCCATTCTCTCAGCCGTTCGTCTCCTCCCATCGCTACATCTAAACACGCGAAAACGTTGTCCAGAAGAATCACAAAGTTCTCAATCAAATCTTAACACACGTGCAATATTTCTCATTCGTCTGAGATTAATGTTACGTAAAAAAATCGACGACAAATACCTCTAAATAAGAATCCTTGTCATGCCATCGTCTCGTAGCTGAAATTTCCAAGGCACTTAATTACAACCGACAGACAATATCGCAAGAACCGGACACCATCGATATCGCAAAGGAATTGCCTGGTACGTCGAAGATAAAATCGATCTAAGCAGAAGCGCGACGCGCGTCCACACCTCTCCGTCAGTTTTCTCTCCCCGGTCTCGGATTCTGTGCGACACAAATCATATCGGCGCGAAAAAGCGGAATCCCCTGGCCGTTCGTTCTTACGGCGTGTCGATCCTCGCCTGGACGGCGTTATTTTTGCGCGAAAACCACGAGGAAGGTGGAATCAGCGGCGAGCGTCGACCGTGTCCACCGGCATAATTCACCGCCGCGCGGCACCGAGGACGGCACACGCGTCGATCCGCGGCATTCCGTCCGGGTGTTTACAGGGCCCGATCTGTGGATCTCTGGCGAACCCGCGGCAAATACAAGTCGTCCTTCCGTTCTTCGCGGTCGCCGCGGACGGTTTTCTTGCCGCGCGCGGCGCGATCGATCCTTATGGGTCGTCCAGCCGCATATAGAAACCAGAACGGCGGAGGGACACACGGGGGTGAAACGCGGATCGGGAACCAGGGGAACACCTGGGTGCACGCCGCTCCTTTACGGTCCCAATTAATTTCTTCGCGTCTTTCTCCGCTGCCGTTTCTTTCGGGGCCGCCGTTCGACAAGAACGGCCAGCAGGGATCGATTAAACGTCCCCAGCCACGACTCGCGAGGAATGCGATGGTATTTGATAAGAGTTGACGTTTCCAGACCTGGCGAGATCGGTGGTTATGTCGTTGCTCGAGAATGTCGATCCGGCGGTGGTCCGTTTGCTCTTGGCGTTCCTTTCGGTGGCGCTTGCGAGGGGGTTGCGATTCGTCGCGATCGAACGAGAGTTCGATAGTCGCCCTCGCGTGAAAATCTACTCGATTCAACCTCGCATCTTTCGATACAATTATAATACGTTAAGTCACTGCGTTGAACGTTTAATGTTACGAATTGCTGTGGTTAGACGACGATGGTTTCTGTGGCGCTCGCGAGGGAGTTGCGATTGGTCGCGATCGGACGAGAGTTCGATAGTCGCCCTCGCGTGAAAATCTACTCGATTCACCCTTGTATCTTTCGATATAATTATAATACGTTAAGTCACTGCGTTGAACGTTTAATGTTACGAATTGCTGTGGTTAGACGACGATGGTTTCTGTGGCGCTTGCGAGGGGGTTGTGATTGGTCGCCATCGAACGATCGTTCGCCCTCGCGTGCAGATCCACTCGATTCACCCTTGCATTTTTCGATATAATTTTAATACGTTAAGTCACTGCGTCGAACGTTTAATGTTACGAATTGCTGAGGTTAGACGACGATGGTTTCTGTGGCGCTCGCGAGGGGGTTGCGATTGGTCGCGATCGAACAATTATTCGCCCTCGCACGGAGATCCACTCGATTCACCCTCGCATCTTTCGATATAATTATAACACGTTAAGTCACTGCATCGAACATTGAATGTCACGAATTGCTAAAGTTAGACGACTGCATCGATCTTTAAGTGACTACGCGGATCGCAAAAAGTGTTAGCTTCGATTATAGACGGGCGGAACGATAAGGTGAGATTTAAAGAGCTCGCTGGTAGAATCGCGATTTATAGGCGTTATACGCGGTCACGTCGAGCTGGATAAATGTTGCCATGTGCGGCGCGGCCGCCTGGACGCCGGCCATTACCAGGGAGAAACGGTCAACCATAAAGTGGGGCCGTTTCATCTTCTTTTAAACAACGTTGCTCCCCCCGAATGGCAACAAAGCAGAACGACGATGCTACTGGACGGAACTTGGCCGCTCGTGAAGCCTCTGATTGATACGTGCTGCGCGTACACTCGCACCGCTCCTCCTCGATGCAATCATATTCGCGTGCAGAGATGAACACACGCGAGGCAACAGTACCGTACGCCTCGCGTGACGCGCTGGTGAATACGAATGCACGCGTACCTTGGTGGTCCTTCGTGTTTCCAGGGATTTTCGAGGAAATCGACTGCTACGAATTTCAGATACGATATACTGGCTAACCGGGGATGAAAGTGGGCTCTGGCAACCCCTTTCTGGTTTCCCACTACTACGGGGTGAAATTTATTTGGTCGAAGGGGATACAGCGTACTAAAGCTGAATTTGGGATTCGAATAAAAGAGTGATGTATGCGTTCGACGAATTCCCTTTGGGTAACTCTTTGTTCAGCGCTAGATTTTGGTAAATGTATCTCTCTTTAGAGCTGTTTGTGTTTCGATCGAATGATGGATAGCAGGAATTACAAAGAAAAGTTCGTCATACAGTTTGCGTATTATGATCGAAGAGAAACGCGTAGAACGCGTTTTTGCTAAATCGTGGAACGCGCGTCCCACATTCGTTAATAAAATTACCGTCCTCTTTTATAGAGGAACGCGTACACGATGGTATAATTACAATGTACTTGACACAGTATCACAGCGAGATGACTGCGATCACGAGCGGTATATTAAAACATTCTACTTTATAGAACAGCACGGAAAATATCGTTCCATCTAGCATCTAACACGTAACCGAGACTTAATCCAACAACAGTTTTGCATAATTACAATTATAAATTGAACAAATTTTCATTACATTTCCATTTAATCGACGGTTTCGATTACTTGCACAGTCCACGTTAATCACAGTGGCGCCAAAGAATAAAAATCCACTGGCGTCCTTAAAATAACAGGTCTCATAAGAGGCAGACGAGGTTGAAAGCAATGTTTCTCCAGTTCGTGGCACCACGGTGGGTTCGTTACGTCCCTGGCTGGGTTAGAAGGGAATATTCACGGATAGAAGTCAATAAATCCAGCCGACGGTGCTCAAACGTTCGCCATCGCGGTCGCGCGCGCGTCCAGTCCGGACCGGTAGTCGAGAAGAAACTCGCTGGCCGCGAATAATGGCCGTGGAATCGTCGCTTCCGTTTATAGAGATACCGGCTGCGGCTTTCTAAGCGCTCTACACACACGCTACGTACGCGATCTGCTCCGACAGAAGAAGAAGAAGAAGCCGGAGAGGAGCTGCGTGCACCAACTCGGAACCAGCTGTGCCGCCAACAATGGACGCCGATACGTTCTTGTCTTTGGCTCGCTACGCTCGCGGCCATCCGCGTCGTTCGCTCGGAATTTTATTCGTGTAGAACGCGAAACCTCGACGAACACACGATATTCACGAAGAGTTCCGTCGTTTCGTTAAAACAGGAAGCTACGCTGGATGATAGGACTATAATACTGTGATTGGCCTTTTGGGGGGTGGTTTTTCAATGTTGCCAATGGATGTTACATGTACGCGTAATAATTTGTAAAAGGCTTTCGATTTCTCCTGTAGCGATGGATTGAAAGAATTAATTGTTGATTCATTGATAAATTAATGGTTTTTTTGAATGTATAATTGAGAAAGAAAAGAAAAAGGAGACTTTGGGATGGTATTTGCAATATTTCAATCGCAAAGTATAGCAATAATTGTTGTTTCGCCAGGAATTTTATGGCTTCGTAGCAACTGGGCGGTCTCAGAAAGGGAGCCCTCTAATGCGTTCTCGCGAAATGGGACGATGATCGCGCTGCGGTCAAGGTTTCCACGAAAGGTCCGGAAAGCGGAAGACGTTCGCGGCCGTTCTCCAGCACGTGTTATTATATCCCTCCAAGTGTATATCTAAAATTCGCGTTGTGCAACTTGAAACGGCCAGAGGAATTCCCCTTCTCCCGTTCTGGGTCATTTTTCGGCGCCCTCGTTAAGCACAAAAGCCGGATCCATTCAGAGAAACGGTGCGCCCACGCGAATTGCGCGGACTCGACTCCTGCCCCCTCAACCTTCTAATTATACCTGCGTCCTTGCTTCGTTATTTTGTGTAATTGCTTTTTCCAGCTACGTCCATCGAATTGCGAAACGGTATAAAATTGGAGCCGCTCTTGCGAAAGCGTTACTGTAAACGTAATTAAAACTTTACGACACATCGAACTCGACCAGAGAAATAAATTCGTACGAGCGTAATAAAAATCGTCATTTCTTTTCTCAGTAGCGCCTCGATGTTGCTCGACGTTACTGATCGAGAAACTATCCTCGTAAATATCAATACGTATCGCGCAGAGTTGGAAGCAAAGCAAAGAACACATTTTTCGTAGTTGTTAGCCAGGTTGGAACCCAGCAAGGTGAAAGTGCAGCGGCGTCCTACCGAGTCTTTATAAAGAAAAGCTACCTCACAATGGTCTGCCGACGAACATCGTCTCGGGGACTGGCATTCCGTCCCCTGGTATCGATCACCCTCCGTTTCTAGAAAAGTCACCCGTAGGTAGATGCAAGAAACGTGTCTCTTTAAGGGTGACTCGATCCTCCTTTGGTCGCCGCGTGACCGTAGCAATTTTTTCTCAGCTCGATCGAGCGCAGCGTGTACCCGCGCCCGCTCGATTCGATCCGATCGAATATTCCCTCGGTATTTCCTAAGGACACTCGACAAATTGGAGCGAGTTACCGAGTCGAATGACTCGTTCACCTCGACTGCAGAATGTGACGGAATTAAAGTTTCTTGCGCGGCATGGAATTCATGTTCGATCGGTCTGGGAAGTCGTACGTTATTCAAACAAGGTGAAATATATCCGCGTTTACTTGACTCACGCCAATTTGCATATCCTCGATGTGGTGGATTTTATGTTAACGATACCACGCTGGTAACTTTTTCTTTTTCTATTATGATAAATGGCACGTCGAACAATGAGAGAGATCGTAACGCGAAGTTTTCGAACTAGTGTATCTGCGTAGGAGAAGATCTGGTTACGCATACTAACTACGATTTTTAAAAAAATACTTGTACAATTATCTATCTTCTGTTACTTAATTAACGAAAGTTCCTTCAACTTTGTATGTTACGTTTGACAAAAATTGGGTACCTTTGAAACGCACTAAAAGCCCTTCACATAACACTCTTAACCCTTAGAGCTGTATGGACGAAAGTCATCCGTGTAGTCTAAGGCCGCATTTATGTGTTTTCTCTAAGACATTGGCCTGGACTAAGGGCGCATATATGCGTTTGTCGACTTTTTCAATCAATATCCAGTAATTTTCGTGCAAAATTAATACAGAGCCACTTGTTAGTAATTTGCCTTCCTTAGGTAGCGGTTGCGCAATATTAGGGTCATAAAAATCCCCTTTTACGTCTCACTCTCTAATCAATTAGATTTCAAACTTATTAATTCCTGTTGTAAATATCAAATTAAATTTTTTAGTTGATTGTAAAATTTAATGTTTATAATACACAATATTAATGCTGAAAAATAACAGTCTTTAATTATTTAACCTTCTGCAAAAGAATCACTATAATTTATTACCATTTGCATTTTGAATAGTCACTTCAGTGTGGCAAAAAAGTATTCCGTCCTCAGCGATGGTCAGCAATAACCGCGCTCGTCCCTACGAATCGTTTCGACCAGGAGTATTCAGAGCTCGAAGGGTTAATAATAACACATACCACCACCCAGCTTCTTCATCTTCTCGATCTTTGAACGCGTAAAAAAAATCTTATCCACGTCCACCAGCCGCTCGATACGAATTCCTCCGTACTAACATTTGGATTTTCTGTTACAGGTGCACGTCAAAATACGTGGGAGAGTACTGCCAGCATCTGAACCCGTGCCACACGGGGCCGCGCTGTCAGAACGGCGGTTCGTGCAGGGTGAAGGAGAGCGTCGGGGGCGGCACGCCGTCGTTCGCCTGCTCCTGCCCCGTCGGGTTCACCGCGAGCCTCTGCGAGATACCGATCGAGAACGCGTGCGACTCATCGCCGTGCCTGAACGGTGCCACTTGCAATCTGAAATCGCTCCGCGAGTACATTTGCACCTGCGCCACTGGATTCACGGGTAAGCCGTCCTGTTGATAATCGAACTGACCGGGCCGATCGGTGGCTTTGATCGTTCGCCAGATCGAAATCGTCGATAAACGGCCGCTCTTTAAATGAAGACGCCAAAAACTCTCGCGTTATAAGGAATCACGGTGCTTTATCGCGCCAGTTTCATCGCGGTGCCATAAGCATGCATAATTGATCCGTTCGTCTGTCGCGATATTTCTCGTACAGCTTCACGGTTACCAGAAAGTCAGGCTCGTGTTAGATCGGAGAATCTGAAATATTTTGCTTTAAATATTCATCTTACTTTGTTGCTTTTTTATATCCAAACGAACCAGAGGTTTATGCTCAGACTCGAGTTCTGAATTTTGTTTCTCGAAATTCGGATTCCAGTTTACTTAAATTTAGGCAGAGATATAAATTTCGCGTCGAAACTGCTATGTATCATCGTACGAAATCTCGTCGCAAAAATTTATTTTAATTATTAATAGCCATTGGTCGTATTTATGAATCGTCGTCAGAGAAGAACAACCCTAGAATTTTCAAATTAACACATGGCGGTCAGAATCAGATAAGCAGTAGTTAGCAAAATTATTCGAGGACGAGTGTGAGTTAGTGCTTAAGTCGTATCGGATCGTATCGCGTGAAGAGGGTTAAAAATGAGACGAGGCGAGCGGACAACAGTGTCGAGTCGCGAGAGATGTCGGCTATAAATCGATCAATTAAGAGGGATAATCGCGGAAATCGATTCGCTCGATTCGTCGTTATCGAATTTGCCCGGATCGCGGAAGTCACGAGCCAGGTTACGGACGGGTACTTTTTACGGGCTGCTTTTGCGCGGGGGCACGTGTTCCCTTGACGAATAAATCCGCTGGTAGCGGAAATTCGGTGGAGCAAGGGGATGGAAAAGGAGCGAAAGGGAAGAGAGTGGTCCGCGGAGAAAGAGAGGAGTTTGTGCCAGTCGGATAATTGGCGGAGAGCAATGCGGCGCTTCGCTGTGGCGGTACCTTTGGCCCAGTGGTTCTCACGATTTACTCGGTACCCTCGACTTTGTCGCTTCTTGGCAACTGTCGACTGTTAATCCTTATCATTTCAAGATCCTTGTAGCACTTTTGCTGGTCGACTGAAAAATATTTTAAATATCCTGGAATTTTTTTAAACATCATAACAGTAAACGCAAGAATCCTAATAACAGTATTACTGTCTAACAAAGTGGAATAATGCAATAAAGGTTAGAGAATTAATACATAAAAGTGCTTGAAATTAAATATTTTCAGTTCCCAATAATATTTGTACAACTCTTCATTGATAATTCTATTAGTTTCCATTGAGATTTCCGCGAGTAATTCTCTGAAGTGGCATTAATTAGTTCACCAGCGATGTAATATTCGAGAACCACTGGCTGGGGACGGGTACACCGTGAGGATCGAGGAGCAAAGACATCCTCGGATTCAGGAGAGCGAGCAGCGACTCTGGTAATTAGTTCCACTAATCAGTGACCCCGGGTAGGGAGGGGTAAGCCTCTGGACTAGACAGCAGGACTTGGTCACCGTCACCGCCATCTTAAACGATATCTCTACCCGCGAATGGATACAAACTAGCGTGAGACATCGAGCTAATTCATCCTTGTCCACGCGGTGATCTCTATCGACGAGATTCCGAAAAATCGCCGTGTATATCCTCGAGTGCCTCGTATTCGTCTCCTGGATAGCGATCGACGTGGGGCTATTTGTTCACTTAATTGTGCAATTAACCAGCCGTGGAATTTTCCGTAAATCGAGGAGATAAAAAACACTTTGATACATTCTCGTAGTCGATACCCCCGTTTTCTGATGCGATGAATTATCGGATCCATGAAACGGAAAGTGGCGGTAATTTAAATTTTTAAGCGGATTACTTTTTTTCTGCTCCCTCGCAACGATAGCTGTATCTTATGCCCCTTGGATTTTACTCAAGGAACCTTCCTCTTCTTAAATTCGTGTGTCTCGGTGAGTTATGATTGCGTCATCCGCGCGCATATTTTAATTTATAACGCCCAATGCGCTGCGTCCGCAGGGGTTACTTGGTACCCGTATCCCGTCAGGGTGGAATGCACCCCTCATCTTACTTCCTTCCTTCCGCTCCCCTTCTGTTCATCTCGCAGCCTCTTCACCAGCAGCTGCCAAACCTTCGTTTATCTGCCACTTTAAGATAATTTCTACATTTGCAATTGTATCGGGTGGAAAGGCCACATAACTAACCAGTCGTTTGCACTCAGAATGTTAAGAATACATTTAGTAGTTATTATATATGATATTTAGAATAATACATGTACATTTTTATTCTGCACGAAGGTAGTACATATTCCAATATAAACTTTGAATTAAAAAATTTCGATCTTAGATATGTTGTTAAATAATGTTTCGCACATTTATCATACACTGATATCATAAAACTCAGCGTCGCTCACTGATCCATGACCGCTCGTCAGATCATCGCGAACAGTATCACGCACAAATTGGAAAGTAGCTGGCACGAGAAAAAGCCAAGTAATCGAACCGATAAATCGAAACGATGACTCGGAAGCATACAAAAGCAATTCAACTCCGCTCAATCTCGAGCTCGATTTATATTTACCTACGTAAATATTTCGACCATTCACCGTCCCAAAAAGATACCTGAGGAGAAGTCGAACATTCCCAAGTCCCAAGTCAACGAACCTCAGGCGAAGCGAACTTTTAAAACTCCCCTCGCTCGAAGGGGAGTACGCGAGGAGCCTCGCGTCGACGCAGGGCCATTTTCTTACCGGGTTCGATTTATAGAACCGATCCGAGATTCCCGTACGATACGGTCCGCCGTTTTCACCGTTAAAGCCTAAGGAGACCCACCACACTCTCTCTCTTTCTCTCTCTCTCTCTCTCTCTCTCTCTCTCTGTGCGTCTACCATACGTTCTTTTCCCCTCTCTGTGTATGTTACAGGCGAGCACTGCGAACGACAAGACCACTGCGCCTCGTCGCCTTGTCGAAACGGGGCCGAGTGTCTGTCGCTCGAGGACAGCTACAAGTGCACGTGTGCACCCGGCTTTACGGGGCCGAATTGCGCGGACGACATCGACGAATGCGACAGGAACCCGTGCAGACACGGCTCCTGCAAGAACATCCACGGATCTTACAAGTAAGTCGAACGACATCATTAAAACCGGCTCCCCACCCCTATCGCCGCTTTACATATTAGCCGCCGCGTACGTAAATCGCCCCGCTTTCGCCGTTTCCGATAAAACGGCGTACGCGACTCAATTTCGCGCCCCAACCCCGCGATTTCGCCTCGCGTCTCCATCCGCGCTTCACGCCTTCTTCCACCTTCGCAACCCTTTCCAGGTTACCAGCGGCCGTCTCTCTCGGCTCGCACGCTGGACCTTGGCGGAGATGCGTATCGCCGTGCACTTAACGTAAATTTTTATCATCGACTCGCGAGATCGTTATCGCGACGGGTCGTTCGCCTGCGGAACGGGCGGGCGCTCGACGTTACGCGATCGAGAGATCGCTTCGAGGGCTATCTTTTGGTGCACGCGTCGCGTACGCTCGATACGGCGCGGTTCAATTTCGACTGGTAACGTCTTGTTACAAAGTTGCAACGGTTTCGCGTGTCTCGCGGAATTCCAAGAAGAGAACGGTTATTACGACACGAAGTTGTAACCGAGGTTTTTAATAAATGTGCTCGATCGACCAGTAATTTAACGATGTTGTATCGGTGCATTTTAAACGGAAATTTTATTCGTTCAAGTTTGAACGTGTGCGTCGTCTTGGAAAGAAACTTGCTGCGATCTCGTGCAATTTCTGCTGTTGATTGAAATCCATGGAGTGAAACGAGTATTTCCGTGGGACTTTGTAACTAAGTACCAAATACGAAACTCGAACGGACGAGATATACTCCTACTCTCACACAAGATTTTCCTTGCAATTCTAGATACAGCTCCAATCAAATCTAACCAATTAAACTTATTTCATTCGTACAAGAGAAATCAATACAGACGAAGCAATAAAATGCTATATTGATAAACCATCTACATTGTCGACAGCGATAAAGAAACCAAATATAAACGCAATGATCGAAAGATACAACTCAACGTACCCTCAGAAACTCCCTGAAGAACTTAACAAAAGCGAGACCCCCAAGCTCAGAGGTTGCTGGTCCGCGGAGGGTCGTGCTTGAAGTCGCGCGGTGCAAGTTCCGCAGAAGAGGAACAGCACTGTCGCAAGGGTAGCCCAAGGGGCGGAGGGAAGAAGGATTTCGTGGACGACGACTGGGATTTCTCCTCCTCGTTGGGGGGGGGGCAGGGTGTAGGGAAGGACGGTGGGGTGCGTTCGCGGAAAAGGAACGAGCTCGCCAAAAACTGGTTCCAAGCGGGGGACTCGAGGCGGCGCGGAGAACATAAATCCGCGCTTTGTTGAGATCGAGTCGAGATTAATCGGGGCCGGAGTCGAGCTGACTGCACGAGAGCAGATAATGTCGCTGGGCCCTACATTATATTGAATTATATCGGCTCGACGCCGGTGGCTGTAAGTGTGCGCGGACACGTACGCCCCTGGGACACTTTTTGTTTCCCTCGCCAGGAGCAACTGCGCGCGAGAGAGAGCTTTGTCGGTGGGACGAAATCCTGTCCCTTCTCCGGTCGCTTTGGATGTCTTCATTTTTGTAGCCCCCGCGTACGAACGTGTCGATGCACAGTGAAGCATCGATGGATACGTTCGGATACGAATTACCAAAAACACGGGTAGATTTAGGCGTCGAAGGTTGAAGGAACTACCGAAAAAGACTGGCGAAGAAGGTACACGCTGAACGAACGGGATGAAGCCTTCAAGTTCTTCTTGTCACGGTATCGTGCGCTAAAATTATCTCTCGTTTCCTGGAGGACGAAACGTATACTGCCTTCTCATCGATTCTCTTCAACCCCTTAATTTTCGTTGCCTCTCTCGAGCAGAGGGTATCGACCTGCTTGAAAATTCGATGCTGGCCAGCCTACGCGGAGCCGACACCCCGCCTCGACCACCGCTTCCACCGTAATCGCAGAAGCGGACATCGTAGCCGTGTACCACCCGCGATATTTCTTCGTACGGTTGCACAGCGACGAGAGGCGGGGGATAAAGGAAAAGAAAAAAAGGAAGAGAGCCACGGTGATGCCGGCGCGCACCCTTAATTGAACGGTATCTGGTTAACACGGACGGGGCGAACTTGTAGTCGGATAGGAATAATCGAGGTTTAGCCGGCTAATAAATATCGACGCGAGGGGTTAATCGCGCCGCTACCCAATAATTCCCTTTAACGCTGTTAATCCGCCTCTGCCCGCGGAACCCTGTAACCCTTCCACAGCTGCATAGTTAACGCCGCGTATTATGCATGGACGTACGAACATCCCATTGCGCGGCTTGCATTAAACCAGTGGTGTAGAAAGTGTTTTTCATCGCGTCTATCGATACCTGGACGAACGTACGCCCAACTACGCTAAGAAGAGACGATAGAGCTTGCTTTTCTCTTTTCTCTTTTTCCCCCATTTTGCTGGGATTTATTCTTTTTCCTTTCTCTTTCTCTCTTTTTCTCTCTTCTTGACTCCCTTTCTCTCGTACCCGACCTCTGTTACGCCGGCTGAGGAGCAATAATGTTCAATTGGGTCTAATAAAGACTTTGATGTGGCATGCCTGACCGCCAGGTGGTGCTGGCGAGAGCTACTATGTTATTAAATAGTTAGGCTGAATCGGTGGCCGAGCGCGCCGCCATGGCTAAGGACAGACACTTGGTCAGGCCCCGTCCGTCCGGGATAATTAATCGGATCCTTACCGCCAAGTATTTAGTACCGCGGACGCGATCGCTGATAGCGTGATGGTTAACTTGGTTAAATGTTGTTATTAGACTTTAGAGTGCGGATTTCAAACGCGATGGGAAGTAATGGAATTATATATTTTAACGTGTTTATGAGGCTCCCTCGTATCCCGTCTCGCCTTTCAGTGGGTCGATCTCAGTTTTTCCGGATGCTTAACTGTACCAGCGCTGCCATTTTCTCGTTGCTTTATCTTTAGGATAACTCGAGGGACTTTGTAGAATATCCTGTATTAATTTTTATGCTAGGTAATTGAATTTATACCGCTTAATGGCTTCAGCAGATATCGCTACGGAACATTGATTACTGTCAGTAAATATAAAAGCTATTCACAGGTGTAGAACGATCTCTTATTACGATAATTAATATGAAAGTCGACGTTCCTCGGATGAAAACATCATCTCGCCCTCGACACGTGTCAGAATTAAGGCAACAACGAGATAAGTCGAGGAGGACACCCTCGGGATCACCATTCATTTCCCGTTTCGAACATTAAGGAGCGGCGATCGCCGTCCGCACGACTACGCGCGCGAAAAAGTGCGCGCGCCTCGGGTACGCTCGCGCGCGCGCGTGCTCGGGACAGGATGTGATTTATGAAACGATCTACCCGAAGTAGAATTTAATTGAGCGGAGGCGAGGCAAAAGGAAGACGAGGACGGGGCTACGGGTGTTCCTCGGACCCACCCCCGCCGTTGGGTCCACGAGCGGATCTTGATAAAGTGCGGCCTCCGCAGCAATTTTCGGCCGTGGCACCGATTGACCCCGCCGGGTCGAATTCTTCGCGGCTTCTAGCTCGAAACGGACGCACCTGGTCCGCCCTCTCGTATCCCGGAATGTGTCCACACCTGTTCCCCTTCACCTTGTTCTCATCAACGGCACGGCTTCGATCGCGAGCCATAGATGCCTTTCGCCTTCCAAAATTTCTGTTACTCTCTCGTCCTTCTCCTCTTTTTTTCGCCATTCTTACGGTCTGTTGCCTTGCGCGTATTCGCTGACCGAATTTCTTCAGACCTGCAAGAAGAAGGCTTCTGATCGTCGATAGGCTGTTGGGATTCCTTTCGAGGTTCACTCGTGGTTGCTGTGTAAACTAGCCTTCAGAGGGTTGAACGGATGATCGCAGACGCGACTGAATGAATTTGTCGAATGTGAAAAATAATTAGAACGATAGAAGGTGGCGGTAAGGTGGCGAGAGGTGACGCGAGAATCGAATTGGAGAACGAATTTCCGTGGACGCGATCGCGGCCAGAAGGAGGCGAGCAGCCGGCGTGCCGCGAACGAACGATCCACTTAAATTACACGGCCGTCGCGTTCCCCGCGCGCTTTTCCATGCTCGGGAGCAGAAAATTAAAGGCGGCCGCGATCGGCTATGTATGTTAATGCTATCAAGATCTGTTGCGCGGTCGTTGTTAACCTTGAAGCCGAAGCGGTGGAAGAAAGTAATCTAACGAGGGGAATTCGATGTACGCGCGCGTCTCTGTGTGTCCGTTCTTTCTCACAGCCTTGTCCCATTCGTCCCGTACAAACTCTCCTCTCCCGTTTTCCGTCTCTCTCCCTTATCCAGACTAAATGTCACGCGTCTCTTACAATCGCGCGCGTAACATTTATTACACGCCATCGCTGGGAGGTGTGCTCACGGTCGCGTCACGTACGAGGACCAACGTGCGATCCGTGGGCACTCGCTCGACTTCGTAGCCGCGTCCACGCAGCGAGGGAATCCTAGGCGAGGTCAGATCGGGTCGCTTGGCTCTCGTTCCCGTTCGTAGAAACTGCGTCGAGGGAGGAAACGGGGGAAAACCGAGGACGTCCGTTTCGCGGAACCCGTTTCTCGACCGCGACACCGACCGTCCACTGATAACTACGTGCCTCGAATGCGAACGCGCGGGATTTTCGAATTTCGTCGAACAGCGCGCCCGTCCTGGCCGCGCGCTTGGATCCTCGGCCGCCATTATGGTCCCTCGTGCGCGTCGCGGGTACCTCGCGGTACTAGGATCGTCTGGCTCTGTGTCAGATGCTGGTTTTGATACGCGTCGGGAAGTTGAACGGTCGGATCCTTCTGTGGGGATGCACGATTAACGCGGCTCTTCTCGGGAGGTCCTTTACGTGTCTCGAATACAAAGGCGCTGGGTGTAAACGCGGCGTCGCGGCGGTTTTTCGCTCGCGAGGCATTAGAGTTTATCTTGGCAATGCTAAATGTGTTGAGTTTATGTATTCTCTCGCTCTGCACGCGGACATTGTATAATTTGATTTAGTTGTTTTTTCATACACGTGTATTTTGTTTGGACTACACAAGCGTCTTCTTCTGTGATTCTTCGAGAAATTAATGTTAGAATTTGATTTCGATATCTTTTATGTCTAGGTTTTCTTTGTTTAGAATTTTTCGCATACTTAACTGATAACAGAATTCACTTTTAAAGGAGTTAAGTTGCCTGTACATTGTCAATAATGTTGTTAACGCCGATAAATGATATAATAATCCGCAACTTGAAGTAACAGCCTATCGCTGGAAGAAATTATTCTCGGCTCGATGAGTTGGTTGGCTGTTTAATTATTATCGCGGTATGTCGGTCGCGCTTCCACCGTGTAGAATCGCGCAGAATGGTGTAGGCGTCGAAGGATAATCGCTCAATCTGCTCGCGCGGACGACAAGGTCTACCAGGTTTTTCAGTCGGGCGTGGCTATCTATAGCGTTATTCGCACCTCGATCTTCGCGGACAATAAAGATCTCCTTTGTCGTGGTTTCATCTGAACGGATAAGAAATTGCAAAGATTTCGTCTCGTCGAAGAGGAGAAATTTTGTCAACCAGAAAGCCTGTTCACCCTTATTTTACTTTTACAGATAATTATCGCACATTGCAATAACGACTCCCTCGTGGAAAGAAAATCGCATCGATACTTATCCGAACACTCGATTTCACGGTATAAGTGGCGTTAGTATCGTGATAACGTAATCATTTAACGATATATTACATACTCCTCTAGTAATCGCCTGAGGGCGTGTTGCATTACTGTGCGACTGAACGCGGAACGATCCAAGTGAAAGGGAACATTATCAGATTAATAGTTTCATAATGATAAAACGTGCAGAATTCTACATACTTGTAGAGAAAAACCGCACCACACCGCGTACGGTGTTTCTTTCGATCGATTCGTTGTCTAAATTGCCGCGTCGCGCGTAAATCCTTAATCATCTCGTAGCCGTCTTTAAAACGGCTCCCACGTGAACGACAGCACGCGGTTAATTACAAAATGTTCCCATATAAGGGAGGGGAGGGCTAAATTGGACGAAAGTGTCCCGGTATTTTCCCGGTTCACGTGAGAGCGAAATTTAGCGAACGGCTGGATAATATCCAACGGGGAAGTTGATCGTCGAGGACCCGTCTGACGTAACGATTATCGAGTCCAACCAATTCAGGCAATTACGACGGTGGGAAAGCGCCCTGCGCCCGGCGTTCCATTAGCCCCGTTAATCCGCCGTTTATGCTCCTTACTTTACGCGCGGTGCATCCGTTTTGCGTCACGGCCCACGGGACACACAATACCCGACGCGGAATTAATTGCCGCTCAAGTGTAACCGATTAATCCGGCAATTTGGGCGGCCCGCCAGGGTCGGGACGCCACCGCTCCCAAGATGAATGAGTTTACTACGGAACGGCGACGGTGGATGCGCGTTAATTAACTCCCGACCTACGAAGATGACAGGATTTAGCTCAAGGATGAGTACTCGCCGCGTATCACGTGCAATTATACAGAGTGTTCGGAAAAAAAGCTATTCAATATTCATATTGCACGTAGAACACGTTGTACCGAATAGAAAAGTCTTAGTAAACATAGGTCTCAAGGTCAATCGTTTATGAGATATATATTTTTGTTTACTGGTGTTATGATTAAACTTAGTTGGTTTCGAGAGGAAACACTTCGATGATAGGAAATGTTTCTATATAAAGATGTCGCGTAGATAAAGGAGTTCCATTAACAGGACCATACGTAAAATGCACATTTGTAATTTCTTCATTCGAATTTCTATGTGTCTGATATCCTCAGTAGGATACTTTGTAATCGTGTAATATTAACGAAATCGATGATTGCCGTTGCATAATTGACTGATCCTGGATGCAATCTACTGTCGACACTTGGATGAGGACGTTCAGAGCACGGTTAGAAATAGTGGCGTGAAAGAAAAAGTGTTGAAAGCAAGAGATTGGAATTTCGAATAACGCGATAGATAACAGTGAAATACTAGCGTGGAAAACCGAATTTGGCAGCTACATGTTCAGAAACATGGAACATGGCGCCCGCATGCAATCATAACGTTAATCATAACGTTAGCGAACAGAAATGTTTATATCTTACAAACGGGTCATCTTTCGACCTAAGTTTACCAAGACTTTCTTACTTAATACAACATGTTCTGTATACGATTAATTATCAAACGATATTCTTTTAACACCTCCTGTTATTAAACGCGTAGAAATTGTTGCTTGGATATTTACAACAAACATCGTGCCACATATTCGACAATTTTCGTATGTTTGACACGAACTGCACGAACTGATAACGAAATTGCAATCGAGGCATGGTACGTTTGTACTTGAGGTTATAATAAAGTTTCTAATCGCGAGCGTAGCTGTAGATCGAAAAATGGCCACAGTTGGCACGAATAGAATAGATCCATTCCAGCGGAACAATCTTGCTCCCCGTTTTACTAAACGCGTAACGGAGACGGTGATGTATAATCAATGAGACGATCCAGATCCCTCTGTTCGACACAATGTTAGGAACAGCACTGTGTAGCAGTAACGTGCGAAAGAAGAACGAGAATGCGCGGGAACCGGAATATCCTTGCGACATCCGTTACTCGACGATCGTAACGCGCGGGTCATTTTTCCCGCGATTTTCTTCCCGTCGCGTTAAGATCGTCATTTAAAGGGGCGAGGCACGGAAATATGGGTATTTTGTACCGCGTGATTAAAAAAACGGTAGAGGAACGTACGAAAAAAGACGTGTAGTTCATCGCGCATATCGTTTTTACCCTCGATCGACATAAATAACCGATCAAATAAACGGCCATTTTGTCCTCTTCCTTTTTCAATCGCACACGTCGAGAATTTCTTTGGCACCTACTGTAAAATTTTACCATAGCATCGAAGCGTACACGCCTGTAATGATCTCGAGCGACGCGTATCGGTGGCTCGAGATGAGGGGTTATCATTAATCGGCAGTACGCTTGGTATTCCGCGCGAGAATGTTTCCATCGTTCCGCGTGATGACCTCGTAAAGAAGATCACCGTGCGCGACGCCTCTTCCTTCGATCGTGTGCGATTACAATCTGATCGTGGTCGTTCCAATTTAACGTCAATTAAATCGACGAACTTCGCAAGAGCTACTGTCGATTTTCGACAGCGATGGACGACCAGGCGATCTCTCTGCCGCTACAGATTCGATTAATCCTCGATTCGGCCCAGAACCGAAATTGAGCGTTCAAGGAATTTTCATTAAAGTATTCGACGCGCGTCTGAGATTTATTTATCAGCGTTCGTACAGCGGAGTTTCTGTCATACATTTTTTTTTTTCATTTGTGAAATGGGAGACAAGACTGTTCCGCGAAATGATTTCATTTTATTCATGTTCTTGCTCGACGATAATCCTGCTTCCGTATAGGACTTGGATATTAATCACTCATTTAATTGCGTTTCATAATTAACAGTTTTATAGATTCAAGAATATGAAACCGACACATCAATCATTCTAAATCCTTTGTTAGTATTATGTGAAAAGTGTTATACATTTCGTATGTAAATTTATACAGTCGCGAGTGTACAAGGGTCGATGACTCTCGAACAGCGCTATATTATAATTGATCACCTCTCACATCTGTACAAGACCATTATAGATAATCAAGCCTCGCACCGATCACTCGTATGTCTACATTTTCTTTCACTTAAAAAGTATACATTACACTTATCAGAACCCCATCGATGTTTAATATCGTAAAAGGTAAAAATAACGATCGTTAAATCCCGTTTCGCGATCTCGTTCGAGGTGATAGGGGTGTACCTATAACGAAACGAACCGAGGAACCAGAAAAAAAGCGACTTACTCTCCACCGTGTCCTTTTCTGCCCCTCCCTGGTGTCCACCTCGAGAAATGCGCTACGGATTGTTCTTTCCCCTCTCGTTCACCCGTTTCGCGTCCTTTCCGTTCCTGTTCCTCTTCGTGGAACACGCTCGTCTCTCTTTTATTCCGTTCGCCCTCGACCAGCCGGCCCACGAAATAACTGGACGTCGAAACGAATGGCGAAATTATGCCGCGGCCAGTGGTACACACTCGGTCCTGTTCATCACGGTGCAAAAACCTCTCAGGGCTAGATCCTCTCTCCCTCTGGCTCTCCTGGTGATCCTGACGAGGGAGGGGGTCGAATAAAATCGCGAGGACGCGCGGTGGGCGCGCGCGATGATAACGAGGACCGATCGTGACAAACTGCGATCGATTCGTCTACTCGGATCCGGTCCCGCTAGTTTCTTCTGCACAGGGTGCGCGGTTTTTTTGCATCCGCGATGCGCGCGAGCGGACCGTTTCTTGCTGTCAATTTTGCGAGCACGCTCGCGCGTTCTTCCGGACCCGAATGACTTCATTTCGCAACATTATCGCGTACGCGTCTGCTCGCGATGAAATTGTGGCAGGAAAGGAGAGAAAGAAAGAGAGAGAGGGGGAGCGGTTGAAGTGTGGCACAAAATCTTCGATCTGCTCGCGATGGAAATTGATTTCGTGATCGATCGCGAGAAGTATCATTGGCGTTCCGCGAAAGGGGTGACTGGGTTTGGACCGTCTCGTTTCTTCTCGCCGATGCTACGGTAGGAAGAACGGGTTAAGTCGTCATCCGCGTCGCCATTATTTCAGACGTAACAATTTGTAAACTCAGAGGCTTATCGCCTTTCAAGGGTATTACTTAAAAAACTTACGTACAAGGAGTTACGCAAGAGAAATGTGTGTTCATTTTGAAAATTGTTGCTCTTTCGTTAATTTATTTATCGACGAGTATCGCGCGGCGCGATGACGCTGGTAGTTGAGACACGTCCAGTGTCGGTGGCAGGAGTCCTCGAACGCTGAGGACTTAATTGCCAGCAGAATCTTAATGGTCATCGCGCGCCTAATTAATTAGCCGACCGAAAAATAGTCGGTCGTGTAGAAAAAAGAAGCAAACGTAATATTCGACGAACGCTGCAGCATTCAGGATATTCGAATCTTCGTCTATTTCTTTCTTTCTCGACGGAATATGAACAGATTGAATTATCGCGAGGAAGAATAACGCGTCAAGCGAAGGGGATCGTGACGGATAAAATGAGAATACTTCTCGATGTCGGTAATACACGCACGTATGCAGCATCGAAATTGTTTCCACGTTCACGAATACCAAAACACCATTTACATTTACATTTTTGTGAGTGGACGATGTCAGACGTCAGATAAAATCGACCGTGAAAAAATACGGCCGTGTTTTCGACGGTTTTATATTTCGCTGTAAATTTCCAAATTTGTCGAAACAGGGGGGGAGGGTACAAATAGGGGACGTAGCTCGATGCGAGCAGCAACTTCGACTCCTCGTCTCCTCTTTTATTTCACCGTCCGAGCGTTTCCTCTTCTTTTTTCCTCTCTCCTCTTCGAGAGCCACGGGGAAGCGCGTGTTCAGCTCCGAAAGCACGGCGCGCGCTCGAAAGCCCGCTTCCCAACTGGTTCCCGGATCACTTCTGACATATTTTCTTGGTTCGACCGTCGGGACCAACGCTCGAACTTCCTCCTGTCGCGTACAACCACCTCGCTATCCGCTATGAATCATACAACGAACACGCATAAACACCAACGCGGCTAAACCCTTCCTCGACTGGTCGAGAATCGAATGATCGTCGAACAGGGCTGCTACAGTTCATACACGATCAATCATGTCGAGTTTCGTGCAGATATAAAAAGAAAACAATAGCTTCAAAGGCGATATCCCCCTTTTGTTGGTAAATAATCCAACAATTTTACAACCGCGTTGCGAAACGCGGTTTCACAAGCTCCCAGCTAACGCTGAATTTAAATAACGCGGCGAATCGAGTCCCGTGTCTCTCGAGAGGCGATTTATACCAGCATCCGCGTTATGCCTGGTCCGTGCTGTTTTCCATAAAGTGAGTGGAAGCGAATTTCGCGTTCTCGTCGGACCATTCGCAGTCCCGTTTCAGGCCACGAGTAATCTGCGCGCGGATCGAGGAGCCTCGAAAAATCGAGCGTATCGAGAATCATCGGTGGTCACCGATGTGGAATAACGGATTAGACGAGAGGGGGATTTGCGACGCGGGCCTCGATGAGAGGTAGCTCGAGCCAGGATTGCCGCCACGCTTGTCCGTCGAAGGGGAAATCCGGATCATCCCCTCGGCCCTTGGAAACCCTCGCTCGTAAAAGGCCCGCACGAATGTGCCCGCGAGCCATTCCGCTCGCACAACGCGTGTAAACAAGTGAAAATGAAATCTCGAAATTGGCCACCTTCGCTCAGGCGCCGGAGACGCTGTTAAGCGGACTCGTCAACAGGGTTTAATCAGAATTTTCGTGCCTGCGGCACGCTTCCGCCTCCGGTCTGTTTGCCCCGATCCGTGGTGCATAAAATATTCATACGGACGGATTAAACGTGATTTCTCAGACGACTTGTAAATTTACACGCTCCACGAGGGTTGCAAAGAGCGATCGTCCTTCGAGCGGATGAAAAAATGGCGACACGAAACAATTTGTCGCATACGCGCGTACACTCTTGGAACAATTACGCGTTGGTACAAAAAACTGGAGCATATATTCGAATTAAATTACAGCGGTTACTACGACGAACAGAAGTTGAGACTCTGCGTTATTTAACTCCGTTAAAAAACTCCGAACGAAAGTATTCGTCGCGCGTTCCTTCCAGCAGTGGGATATTCGAGCGTAAGAAATGCGCGCGATTAGCGCGCGGTGACAAAAATGCTGGGGGAGCCCGTAGGAAGTATCGTCGAGCGTCGTCTCGGCGTATAGAAGCGGGGAATATCGTGTAACTATCGAATTAGCAAAATTCTTGCATACTATCGCCGATGGCGGAGGAACAGGGGCAGAGACCTGAGATGCACGCAATGATTCCGCGTCGTTCCTACGAGCCGTGGGTCCTAGGCGGTAGCTGGAGCGAGACGATCCTACAGGATTGTCGCGGGCCCGAACGAGACGGCGCGAAGCCATAGTCGAAGACTAACGAAGGGTGACGGAACGAGCCGAGAGGACTTTGGTTAACGAGCGCGAGCGAGAAGGACCGAGGTAGCCGCAGCGTGGGCCAAACGGAGATGGAGGACGGAGTCACGACAGACCCAATGGGGGGAATCGGCTCTGACGCTAACAGAGAGGGTCACTGATGACGGTGGCGCCCTCTGCACGGCCCACTCCTGAAAGTAAGGTTAGTCTGTCGCTAGCCGTTCGAGGACGATACACGTTCTGTGTGTGCCTCTGTCGACTTCACCCTTTCAGTCCACCACCGGCTGTTGAGAATCCGCGCGAAAACAGGTGGCTACGCGACGTGACATTTGGATCGTGCTTCGAGAGTGAACAATTCGCATCGTTCTGTCCAGGATTTTCGACGGGATTTCGCGTGACGTTCTCAGCTCTGAAACGACCCGGCAGTATATCGATACTTGACGCGTGTCGAGATACCCACCACGAATCTTCGACGTTTAAAGTCCAGTCGCGCCGGAGGATCGGTCAGTGGTGGTGCCTCGAAGGATCTTGCGAGGTACTCCGCGCTATCGTGTGAAACAGTGTGTCGAGACGAGAGATAACGTGCGATCGGGAGTATATTTCGCGATGGAGTGAATAAAAGTTGACAGAAGTCCTCTGGTGAGACAGAGGCAGGTTTGGCAACGCTTCGTACGATCCCTCCGGCAGACCGTCATGGGCAGCTCGTCGGCGATCCGACGTAACACAGGATAGAGGCAATTTGCGCGAATTTAAGAGAATTTAAAGTACTCGCGGCGCTCTGTCACGCGAAACGGATCAACATCGGTGGAATCGTGCACGGATTCTATCGGACGATTATCGTCGAGGTGAAACGCGCCGCGGCGACGAAAAGCGACACGACCGCGAGCGTGAGAACGGAGCGGCCACGTTTCCCCGTGAGACGGGGAACGGCTGAGATACACAGTTCGATCCTCTTCCCCTCTCCGTACCCCGTGAACGGAGTTTGTTTTTCCTCCCATTTAAACGTTCACTTTTATAGTTTATTTTGTTACACGCTTTGCATATATAGTTTATTTGATCTGCGCGAGCGAGCACCGTCGACGCGAGTGCTCGTCGGGGTGTACGGATCGGTGGTATCGACGACACCACCGAGTGGAATCCTCCGAGGACTACATCTGGTCGTACGGACAATTACGTGCAATCGTGTGGAACGCTATGCGCCGACGGCTCGGCCAATTTCCAACGGTTCTCTTATTTTAATCGACCGCTCGACGTGTCCCCCCTTCTCCCTTCTCGAGTGCATCATACGAGACGAGAATCGAAAGAGGATTTCGAAAATGGAGGCAGCGAGCATGACCCGCGCATCGCAGAATGGAGAACAGCGTACGCCAGTGACGAAATCGAGCCGGTGATAAACAGCTCCGGAACACCGGCTTAGAAGAGACACTGCCCCTCGCTGAAGCCGCCATTTTTTCTTCGTACACCTTTTTACCACCCCAAAGAGAACCGCCTCGCCCTGTGTCGGATACTTGTTGCTCAACGACTCTGTTCTGTTTGTGATAGGAAAACTAGTGCAATCGACGCCGTGTGAACTTGTGAATTTCGATATTATTATTTTGCATGCACCGTGTGAGCCGTCAGTGTGAGGTGTGCGCGGGTGTGTTTTATTTTGCCGCAGTGCTCTGTAATTGGGAAGAGAAGAGGGGAATAATAGTAGAGGTTGTTTCGAGTCGATAACGATGGTGGTTCTCGGAAATGGAGTGAACACTCGGCGAGTTTCCGTCAAAATATGAGGAGAGCATCGTTCTACGACCCGAGGGAATTGATTTCGTGCGAAAATGTATCTGACGCGTGTGTTCTTGGTACTTCTGCTGGCTGCCAGCTCGAGGTGCGTTCCTTTCGTTTTAACATGAAACTCGTGCATACTTTTCTGCGATAGGTTATTGCATTTCTTAGGTTTACATTTCTTTTCTTACCCTCTAAGCAGTTTAAGATGCGCGAAATATCGAATTTGAGTAAGCAAATAACTTGACAAGGGAAGCTATTCGGCGGGAAATTTAAAACAGGATATTCTGTTGAAAGCGTACTGTAATGCCCGTGCGAAATGCGTAGTAAAATGAGTTTCGTCAGATAAATAAGTGCTCAAATAATCTAATCAACATCTAAATATTTATGTTCATAATATTCCAAGAAATCTCTATTTACATAGGCGATACGCACGAATATACTATAAACGAATGATACGATACAAAATTGATCTTTCGCTGAATTTGCAAGATTTGCAATTTCTAAATCCAATCCTTTGAATCTCGAATGCCAAATATCGATGTCTCTCTATAGTACATATCTTGTAACATAACTTCTATCGTTAAATATTAATTTGTTGCGGTCCCTTTGAACTTTTTTTTCATTACGTTCTGTCTGCTTAAAGCCAGTAACTTGAGTATTAATACTCGTGTAAGTTCACGCATTTTAGTTGTCGCCTGGATGATGTGTATAAATATGCGCGTAAAAAGTATCGCGTTGAACGTAAAAAGTTGGCGCTACGCTAGAACCGGTATCATAAATATTGATTGTTTTAATAGTTAACTTGGTTCATTGGTCTCGTGTTGCCTTGATGAGAGTCAATGAATCGGAGAACTGTGAGAAATCGATCGGAATGATTCGTGTTTTCATCGAATGTTTGTTAATGTAAATATACTTGATTACCGGTGGGTTTTTAAACCAGCCTGAAAACAGCTTTCATTTCACACGAGGTGATTGAGATCTTGTTCCATAGGCTATCGTCTAATATTGTGCATCAATAAAATATATCTAACTGTACACGATACACAACGTGTCTATTTTTTAAAAATCTCTTTTTCCATCGAGATGATGGAAATGTTTCGCATACACTACGAGTCGTTCGACTCTCGCCAAAGAAACGAGCGAAGGCTTTTCTAGGTGAACCTTCGTTTATGAAAAACTTTTGTGACTAAAGGCGAGATTAGAAATAATTTCAGATTCAACTTCAGATTATTCATATACAAAGAAGATGTTAGAAAATCCCACGTTGCTATATACATGGTTTGTTTATACTTATTGATCGTTCAAAACGGATACTCGAGGCAGTTATAAAATTACCAGAATTATTTATCATGAAACGATACAATTTTACCATTGTACGTTTAAAATATTGTATAATGATTTTGTAACTTTATACGAGGAGCAACATTATATAATTTTACATCCATAAAGTATCAATACACATGGTTATACGAGATTTGAGAATTTTCTATCACGTACAATTTACGTATCGAACATCTCAATTATTTATTACACATTTCCAGTGCGTGCATATAATACATAGTATAACATTTTAAGATGGTAACAGCTAGCAACACAGTGTACGTAACATAACTCTTGGCGGTTCCGCGTATCTGATCGAACCTGCTGGCATCATCGCGAGTAAAATCGCTCGCTTGCACTTTTCGCGATGACCCAAAGAAGCTGTTCGCCCTCTCCCTTTCTATCCGTCAGACAGCTCGTCCAATCCGCGGGCTGTAATTAGCTCTCGAAGACTTGATCAGCCGGACATTAACTAATAATTTATCGCCTCTGTCGATCGCGATTCCATCAGGCCGTTTAATCGATCAGCCGCGTATATTCGCGGACGCGCGCAAGTCGACGGTGGTGTTAACGTTCCGTTTCCTTTTTCAGATGCATGTGCTCGAGCGGATACACTGGCCAGAATTGCGAGAACGAGTATATTCCCTGCGACCCATCCCCGTGCAAAAATGGAGGCACGTGTAGCTCGATCGACGGTTTGGATTACGAGTGCAGCTGCCCGGAGGGTGAGTTTTCAAATTGTTTCTCCGTTTCAATTATTCGCCGCCCGTCTGTCTCTGGGGCATAGATAGCGTTACCGGTTTAAGTTCGATCAACGTTGCTCGTAGACGTTCACCCTTGAACTATTAAGCTATTGCGTGAATTTAACACATTGCTGACCAGTAACTTTTCTGAAAATTTCCCTCATGTGGCCGGCTATTGTTTTGAAAGCGCATGTGGAAGTAAAACGATATAAATAAACTTTAATAAATTTTATTTATTATCCAACTCTTAATATTTCTTTTTCGTACGATAAAAAGTACAACAATCATCTACGTGTGGTGTACCATTGGTACACCACAAGTTTTGCAAATATATAGGGTCTTGGCCAGTCTTATAAGACACAACTCGAGGCATGCAGACCAAATAATTGCACTACAAGATTTCCAACAGTGCGCCGTGAAAACAATAAAGATGCGGAAAAAAGTTTATTACGAGTTTACTCGTGGGTGGTCAGCAATGTGTTAAAATGTTCAATTTCGAACTTATTGTTAGTTGCTGCAGAAAATTTCGTGCGAGATTTGTCGTGATATTTTTATTCAGTTCGGTTGAATTGTACAGTTATTTTGTTTGGGGTATTTAAAAATTCCAGCTCCAAAATCAGTCGAGATCGCAAAGAATTGCCATCAAATCTTCTGAAAGATAAAAACATATATATGCAATATTTCTCTGAACTCTGTTATTTTTTATATGTACGGGAAAGATATTCTCCGATCGCAATATAAAAGTGGTCGAACTTCAATCCGTGTACGTTATCGCGACGATTTATAGTTCTACCAGTCGAATAAGAATATTTAGTACACGATCTGTTCGAAAGCATCGACTTCGATCGCATTGCGGCGAACAAAATAAAGGGATTTCGGACTCCATTGTCTCGTCCGCGTACTTGTGTATAGTTTCCCATAAGAATGTCGCGGCGCAGGAGTTCTCAAGCCTCCCCCGCGATCCTCGCGGTCGGTTTTTCGCGTGTTTCTCACGAATTGAAAAGATCGACAGCGCGCGCCTCTCCTTGAACTGGTTCTCGCGTAGAGCCGCGCGGAATGCGCGCGCCCGAGGAGGGAACAAAAGCGTCCTGAGCGAGGAGTCCGCCGATTGGCACAATCGGAGCGGGTCGCCGAACGAATCGCCGTTTCGGCGGTGGCACGACTTTTCGAAGAAGCCGCGTTCCACGTTCCACTCTGTTTACCGCGTCAAGAAAGTCTCTCTCTCTCTCTCTTACTCCCTCGTGGTGGCCCGTTGCGCAACCTTGTCCCAGGAATGGATGCGTGCGTCGAAGAGAGACGAGACCAGGCGGGCAGAGGTAGGCAGAAGGAAGACAAAAGAGCTCGTCCGCGAGGCAATGATTAGCCGGTGCAACAGGTACGACTTAAGCCAGGGGTGGTGGCCATTTATGCGCGTACGTACACGGTGGATGGTTAATGTAAAGCCTAGGGTCAGCCTAGCGTGGCCTTCTCGCTGGCCGGAACACAATGCGTGATCCTGTCGTTCCCAGGCGGACCACGACCATGGCGACCCCACCCCACCTTCCACGTCCCTCTCCTTCGTCTTTCACGCTGCTTTGCGTTCGGTCGCGCGCGCCTTTTCCCGTTAAAAGAAGCGGCCGGCCTCTTTTTCCACCCCCGTGCGTCGGCTCTCACAGGTTCCTCGGACGCTTCGCCGACTTCGCCACCGTTTACCCGGTCTATCGTGTCAGAACGTTCCCCCGCGTTCAATCGTCGATGGGGGCGGATAAGTGGATACGAGGATAATGAACGACGTTGCGGACAGTTTTGTTTTCCCCTCGCGTTCATGCGCTTGTACGACTGTATCGTTGGACAACGCTATACTTAATACACTTCGAGCTAATCAATGAATATGGAATCGTATAATTACAATTTCGTCTCCAGATTTCTTATAGAGAAATACTTGAAAAAAAAAAGAAGACAGCGAACTCTTTTGAACGAGTCTCTTCTTCTAGTTCAGCGTAACGCCAGAGAATTCTTAAGAAAACCCGTTGAAACGCCACAAACACACGTACTCGTGCCCCGTTACTACCATTACCGCTGGTGAAAACTGCAATCGACGGAACAGCGTTTCGGTATCGCGCAGCGCTAAAAAGTCGTCCAGAAAACGGCACTTGCCCGTGGCTCGTGAATTTTACGACCCCTCGTCCGTACAAATTGCCGCGTTACGTCGCGTCCGCGATAGCCGAGCATCTGTTTAAGCCGCAGCGCCGCTTCGAGATCGCCGGAAGGGCGCCACGGCTGGTACCGCCGACCTCCTAGCGCTGCGCTCCTCCGCGGATTTCATTCCGGTCTCCCTTCAGGCGTTCGGCGGTTCGTTCGCTCGTTTTAACGAGGCCGCGCTCGGGGATCGGCTGCAATTATTTCGCTGACGCTCCGGGCGACACGGTTTCTTTTCGAGCGGGCAGCCGAGGCCACCGATTCACTCGTTACATTTCCGCTCTCCACCGGCCAGTACGCGACACTCCAATAAGCGGTGAAAATCGAAACTCGTAAAAGGCGTGTCTGGGATCACGTGCTCCTAATGGCCTGGAGAGAGCCCGTTCGAGTTGTTCCTTATAGAGACGCCTGGACGGGGCCATAACTATTCCGGAATCCAGACGTTGCCGAGGGATCGTCGAGTTTCCGCGGCTCTTTCGTACGCGAGTTTGCGTATACGCGTCTGATCGTCCAGCGTTATTGCTCCAAGGAAATTTCCTCGTCGCGCTCGTATTTACCCTCGCGCGATGCTCGTTTCCGTTGCGATAATTATTATCCGGATACTCGAAATTTATCGCTCCATCTCGTCGTATAATTCTCTCGGAGAATTTCGTTACGCGATTCCTTTCTGCCTGTCCGTCAACTTGCAGAGAAAGAAGGACGCAGTCGGGGATGAAGCTACATTGCTCGAGGTATTTACAGGTACCTCGTAACCGTTCTACCTAGAATGGTTCAATTTGCAACTCGAAGCTGACGCGGCGTCAGTACTTCGATGGTTCTCCATTTACGCGCGTCGCTCTTCTTTCCCTCGACGTTCTTCTTCGCACCAGCTGGCTTCGATGTTCGTCGAGCGCACTGGTTGCTACGTTTTTACACCGTGCACGGTTGCTTTCCGCGTAAGGATAGCCGTTTTAGTCGTTCTCGAAGGACGAGGCTGTAACCGTGCTCGGCTAACTACAGGATTCCTAGTTTCCTCTTCGAACTCGACTGGATTCGGTCGCGCAGGCGGTCGTAATGGTTCAATTTTCAGCGTCTCGCGTTCTCCGCGTTTCTTCCTACCCGGTTCTTCGTGTACGTAGCACGAGCCACCTCGTATTTCCTCGCCCCACGACACCGCGTCTCCACAGATTCACTCTCGATACTCGTTCCTTAGGTAAGGGGGCACATTTTCTGGTTTGCGCACGGAACGTCGTCGTCCCTTTTGCCAGGGACGACCTCGAGCGGCCGCAGATTTCCCTGGCGGACGATCCGATCGCGCCTCCTTCGTTCCATTCCGCTAATTAGAAACTGCTCTATCGAGCGCCGGCTAAACGATTAACCGCACGCCTATAGATTAATCGGCTGAGAGAGATAGAAACGTGCACGAAAAGGAGACGAGCCGAAGGCACGCTCGTTTCCTCGGGATACATACGACGGGGTTGCTTGCACGCTTCCAGTCCTCTCGTGTTACCCTCTAAATTGAATCCTCGCGCGAGTTACGGTGACGACGCGACGAAGGTACAAGCGAACCAGCACACTGGGCTTTCCGTTCCACTCTCGATCTTGATATCGTGCGCTCGAACGATTAAGCGTGTTTTTCGTTTTTTTTTTAATTTCTTTTTTTCGCCCTCGAATAAGCAGCGATTTCGTTGGGAGTTTTATGGCGGTTTACGAGTTTGGCTACTGATCGGTATCGAACATCGGGGTTGTATTTACTGCAGTGTCAACAGTGTTTTCCGTAACACGTATTGGAAAAGTGTTTTTTTATTTTATGTACGTGCAAGAGATCCATATCTGGCAAATGTTGGTATTCTTCAGCGAATGCCAGCGTTCGCATAATCGCCTGGTGTGCGTACGAAATATTTGCTTAATATTATTTCTCGCTTACATTGGTAAATGGTGACATTTAGTTGTGCATCGATGGTGAATGTTGAATAAAAATATTTTTATTACGTTATGATAAAAATGCAATTTATATATGTCAAAATAGGAGAAAGCTTGAGTAACGGTGCGTGTAAGTGAACTGTTGAACTTAAGAGGAACAGTCATTCTAAATGAGAAAGGAAAATGATAAATTTACACATAAATTATAATAATTAAATTATGTGACAGATTTTATGTTACAACTGTATTTAATATTTGTTTAGTTTTCTGTTGTATAGTGTAGAATAAATTTTGTGGTTTCTCTTTGGTTGCGTTTTCTTGGCTTCTCGTTTCGACATGTATAATAAACCAAGTATTTGCTCTTTCACCAGCATACCTGGTATCTGTTGATATTAATCGAAGAATATGGACGATCCTCAATCTTAGTCTTTCATGTTAACATGTACACTATGTTTATTACAATCGTTGATAGATTCTGACAATGGTTCAGATGAAAAAACTACCCTTAACTGAAGAAAATCGTTCTGATACAATTGTAATTCGATTGAATGTCCCTATTGTTTAATCAAATCGAGCCATATATTTCCACTTCCTTGTGCAATATCTAATATTAAACAATTTACAATGGCTACTAAAAAGCCCAGTAAACTAAAAATTAGAAATCGATTAGTCTCTTCAACGTTCGTGCCTCAGATCTTCCTGACTTTCCTCATTAGAAATTCGATTAGCACGATCGCAGACGCTCAGATCGATGATTTATCGCGATTACAATCTCGCATAGATCGATACGCGATTTTGAACGCGCGATATCCTCTGATTCGAACGACTCCACGTCTCCGCGCACGCACAGAGAGAGAGGAGCAGCTCTTTCGCGGTCGGCTCACGTAAATTAAGTTCAATTAAGTCACGTTTGATTCTGTGTTCGCCGGTCGCAGTCGATCGGGGCCGGGATCGATGTTACGCGGCGATCGTGTCGGAGGATCGCGACGCGGAGGCGCGGCCTATGTCGCGGGGAACGCGAGGACGACGGTACTCGCGCGTGTTGCGGCGAAACACGTCGAGGAAGAGCGTGCCCGGACGGTTATACGCGTTCCAGCTGATTTATGCCAACACGCGAGCGTAAAGTGCGTACACCGGCCAGGGGAGCACCGGCTGGGGGCCTCGACAACGGAAGAGAGTTAGGGGCACGCGTTGCTTTCGCTGTTCCGGGGCCCCTTCCTCTCGCGCTGCTGTTACGCAACCCGCTTTTACGCGCGTGATAATGCGCGTTCCGAGGGGATGCGAACCGAACTGCTCGAGCTTAGCGCGCGTTTCTCAATCGACGCTAACGTTGAAGCGTCTTTTTGGGTTCTTTGCGATTTAAGGCATTGCGTTGCGTTCTCTTTGAGTCATTGATTTAACTGTTTTTTTGTAATTAAATTTTTTTTATGCAAAGGAAGTGGTTTCGACGGTGCTTGCAACGATTTCATTTGCAAGCATCGATAAGGTATGAGAAAGTGTTAAATCTTCATTACATATCACGAAGTGAATTGATCTGACTATTACGACCGCAATCTCATCCGCTAGGCGAGCCATTAGAAGATTCGTAATTGGTTATTATCGATCCTAACGCTGTAACGTTTCGCCCCGTTCCACCAGCTACATGGAACGAGATTGTATTACACCGATTTCATTAATCGAACGTATTAAAACCGATTAGACGGACGTTGCATACCGCGAATCGATGTCTCATAAATACTAATACAACTAATCGCATTGCTTGTATCACAACGAGGAACGTATCAAACGTTAATCTAATCGGTGCAGTGAAAATCAGTAAGCTCAAGCAAACTCCGTTTTTTCATTGCGTATGATACTCCCACGGCTGGTATTTAATCACGTTGGTTGTCTGAAAATCTCGTATCTCGGAAACGAAGGAATCGCGCGTAGAAAAAAGCCCGCGAAGTCGAGGAAGAGGGGCGCCTCGATCGTGGCTGAAGACGATCGTCAATACGGTGTTTCCTCGGTATCTCCGCAACGGTACCCAAGCTTTATCACCCGAGCCGGATCCTCCTCGCGGCCTACGCGCCCATAATTCGCGTCTTCTATCGCGCATCGACGCGCGGAGGACCTCGAGATTTATCGACACCTCCGCGTTACATTGTTCCCGTCCACCGTTCTCGCGTCTTCGACGCGCTTTTAATTAAAACCGTCCACCAGGGCTGCTCGCCTCACCTCGCGTCCCGTCCCGTCGCGTCGAATAATTAATCGGGCAGGAACATCTGGCCGCGAAGGGAGCGTGTACGGGGGACGCCTAACAAGTGTCCCTCGCGGTGTACCAGTACCCTCTCGCGCATTGTCAAGGCTCGTCTAACTCTATTCCAGCTCAGATCTCGACACCTAGCCTCTCTTCCCGCCTCTCGTCCCATCGTGATCCTTCGCGCTTCTCAGCCTTGTCCTCGTAGGTGGCCGACACGTAGGTGCGAGCGGATGGCTGAGAACACGGGACACCGCGTCGCGTACTGGACGGGTGTCACAATCTACTTTTACACGGCCACGCTTGCTCAGAATGAACGGTTCCGCGCTTTCTTACGTTTTCTGCCGTCCTCTTCTTTGGTTTCTCTTATTTCGTTTCTTTTATTCTCGATCGGTGAGGCGGAGGTCGAGGCGGAGGATTCGTAGCCGAGCTACGAACGATGCAGATGCAATGCGATTGGAATTGAAATTTCGCGTGGCTCGCGGTACTTCGTTTGACCTAATGGGGCTCTTCATGGTTTGTTCTCTCCTCATTTGCAAGGTAATCATTGTTAGCGTGATGTCTTTTTTTTGCTGATTACGACCGACGAGATTGTTACGGTGTTAAATGGACGTTGTGATGGACGTGTTAATGCGGCTGACGGTAGCGCCGCGGTGATTTTAGCGTTATTGCGGCTGGAATCGGGATGAAAGATCGCGCGCAGGGATTGTGGGATTGCTTAGATTGGCTCTCTGATAAAAGATCATTGCTGTGGAATAAAAGAGTGGCAATCAGTGGCAAGAATTGCACGTTTCGACGAGAAATTTCCCTATTCTGTTACTCTAATTCGTTCATCTGTAATTTCCTTAACTCTCCAATGTATGAACACTTTATTCATCCAACGAATCTCCAACAATCTTTATGCAATTGCTCGTTTGCTGCGTACATTTTCCCAGAAAAGAACCTAACGAATCTCTTTTGCTACACATGACACTTGTACCAGATCAAAATTCATCCAACAATCTTTACGCAATTGCTCGTTTGCTCGAACGTCTTCCCAGGAAAAAAACGCAGTACAGCTTAAAAATTTCGCCACGTCGATCGTCGACCGCGTTTAAGAGCAGCTCGATTTTTTCACGCGCCATGGGCATCCCTCTGCGTGTCGTACGAAGAATGGATAAGACAGTCGGAGAAAGGAGCTTCCGCGGGACACGTATCATCTCGGTTGACTCGACGCGGAGTCGGGACAGTGACGGATACCGGTCGTTGTTGACCGTGGCTGGCAGCAGCCGCGAGAGTATCGGTATACCGGTGGCATCTCGTTCTCATAAAAGCTGGCGTGGGCACGATAAATGAGTCCGCGCCACGGAACTAGGCAAGCTAGAGCTTCCACGTCCGTGGCTACTCGTCTCGGTTATTCGAGTCCCCCGTTCCGCGAGACTTTGTCAGGGTAATAGAACTATTTCCTTCGGGAGGCTCGTATCAAATTTCGAGCGATCCCCCTACCTACGCGGGGATGCTGCGCCTACCCTGGACGAACCTGATCCGTAATTGTTGAATCGGTTACTCAGCGAGTAAATTCGATTTACCGTGGATCCTTTTATGCGCGATACGATCGCGAGCTTCTGTTGTGACTGTGGCGTTTTCGCGCTTTTAGAGGGAACTTGAGACGATCGTCTCGAACATTTGGACTTTCGAGGGAAGGGTTGGGTTGCGCACTATTAGCGAATGCTATTTCTTCTGTACTACAATTAGAACTTGTACTTAATCTTCATTTATTCGATGACTCATTTGGCAAACAGATTTTCAGTTATTTTGTTTTAAATTCGCAATATTGCGGAGGTTGTTACTCTCAGCTCGAGGAAATCTTTCAATGTTTATCGTCCCACCCTTGTTCCGTTCCCAGAGGAATTCCACGAATCCCAGCGATCCCCAATTGAATCGCCATCGGATCGAACGGACATGTGCGACGACACCGCTTTCGACAATCGCGGGATAAGTTTAATCGGCGGCCAGTTTTCCCACGATTCCGAGCGAATCGCACAGATGCAACAGTGGCTGGCGAACCCCTTTCGGGGTTGCGCCTCGCAACACCCGGGGGAATTCGGCGAAAATCGGGGCGAGAGATGCATAATGCAGAGGGCCAGGCAGGCCGCTCGTAAAGCATAAGCGGCTCCATTATGTCGTGGAAGGTGAGTCGTGACAGGGCCGTATCCACGAGTGCCACTCGACCACAGCTCTCTCCCTCTCTCTCTCTCTCTCCCAAACTGTGGTATCGTGGTCCCTTTTGTCCAGATCTCTGTCGCTGTACGAAAAAAAAGAGGAACAGAGAGCGAGAGAGAGAGAGGAGAATGATAAATCCACACCCACGCGGGTGTAAACCGAGCTCTTGGGACGCCGTGGAGCAGACGTGGTAGCCGGAGGAGATCGACCGCGCCCTGCGAGCTCGCGTCTCCTTCGTATCGCCCTTCGCGCGTGGATATAAATCTGGATTAATTTAATGCATCCGTTGAATCTCAATAACGATAGCACGCGGACACGGTGTATTTGCGCGCGTACTCGAATGACGAGCGGGAGCCACGGCTGCGTTTCGATCCGGGGCGACGATAATAGCGACGCGTCTCGAGAAATAAAACGCTAGGGGTTGCGACTGGTCGCGGCGTCGATGCGGTACGAAGATCGCGGGCCTCGTTCGTTGGTAATTTGTTCGTATCGCGGACGAACAACGATTTGCGATGGGCGTTTCATGGGGTCGCAGAGTTTATTCGTTGGAATTTAAATCGAGGAGCGTATACACGAAGCTCCTGGTTTTTTAATATCGTTTAGTCGATCGTTCATTAATTCTCCATATCGTCTACCTTGTTTTCTGCATCGTTGCGTTTTGTTTTTAACGAAACTGTCGAAGTCGTGCTAACAAGTAGTTTTCAACAAAGTTAATAGATCTTGACGAATAGCGTATCAGAGATTTCGGAGAAGAATCATTAATAAGCCTGGAAAGAATAGCTTGAATCGTTGGAATCGCTTAGCAAACGCCGTGTAAAGTAGTAGCTCGAATTATGAAACTAGATCGCAAAAGTCGAGCCAACGAGAGATCGTTGGAGTGGAGTAGGTTTGTAAGAGAGTTATTCGGTTCGACCTCGAGCGGAACGATTCGCCGACTAGTGATGAAACATTTGGTAGAATCAAGCAGATGCAAAGGATTCTCCGGGCGAAACAATGGGTCCGATCGATACGGCGAGGGTGCAGCGGGGGGGAAATCGGGAGAGGTGATCTCCATAGAAAGGAGACCACACCCCGTAGAAGGAGACCGCGCTCGCTTTAGCGGCCTGCTGGAAGTCGTTCCAGGGACCCACAAAGACCGTACAGAGTCATTGACTTGCTCGTAAAGCCGCAACGCGGTGCGCCAGTACCTTATTCTTGTTTTTCTCCTTCCACTCCTTCTACTTCTTCCTCTCTACGCCTTCGTAACCCTCTCCCTTTTTCTCAGTCTGCTCTTTTTCCATCGGTTCTTATTCCTCGCTTTCGATACCATCTACGAACTCGCCAACCCACCCTCCCGTACTCTTCATATTTTACCATTACCATATCAGGTTCTCCTCGATACCTCTTTCGCCCCCCTTTCTTTCTCCCCTTCCGCCGTGCTCTATCTCGACCCTCTTATTAAATATAGTTACGTGGAGATACGTTCACGTACCAGAGCCACGCACCCTCGATCGGTACTTTGATCGGTACTGTACATCTCCCTCGACTTCGCGTGGCTTTTGGGCGAAGAGAAGTTTCGTCTGACGGATCGATTACTTTTTCGATTCAACTCTTACATTGTACTCGGATGATTTTCGATCCAAGTGCGTGCTCGTTCGTTTAAGTAATCTTCTGGCTTTGACTAATCTCGTTACCTTATAATTGGGTAATTTGTGTATCAGATCGTGTGTCAGTGGAATCTCATAAACGCTTTTATCGCGTATAACATCGACGCTTGTTTGTTTCTCAAGTAAGGAGAATTGTCGAAGAACAAACGTCGAGCATCGCGCGAGTGCAGCGAATCGAACAAGTTCGTGTTTTACTCTTCCATTCTAATCGTTATCCTACGAGCGCGGAATGGTAAATCGGCTCGAGTGTCCCGTTTGGTTTGTCGCGGAGGGTCGTCGACATTGTTGGGAACCAGTTCTCCGTATGTTTTTAATTATTTTAGATAGCCGGTCGAGTATTGAAAACGAGCCGCCGCTTTCCTTCCGCGTTCGAGATATGCAAATGACGCGACGCGCGTGAACGCAATTTTCTCGAGTACGCCGCGAGTGTTAACGCGCTGTAGATTGCTGATGGCACGGGGCGGTTGCGCGATCATCCACGCGTTCCTCCTTTATGGTAGTTACACGTTAATGCGCGCCGTGATTAATTGCCTGGCTACTGTGCATTATAATCTCGTGGCCAGTTCAATGTCTCTCATGCCCGGTAATGATGATCGTTCCGCGGATTTTTCAGAACACCGCGTGGATAATCTTTCCGGGACACCATTTTTCTTCCATCTAAATCAGCTGTGGCCAAACCGAAATCGTTACCGGGCCAATAAAGCGCTAGGAATGCGAAGTGAGCCGCGATGCGATAAATAAATTTAATGATACGATAATAATTGGAATTCTTTGGAGAATATTAGATTTGATCAAATTTCAATGCAAATATTTTTACATACAACTGTATTTAAGTGTTTTTATATAAAATTAAACGTTGATAACCATTTTCTTATATAACTGCTAATCAAATTGCAATTCTTATCTAATCAATACGAGGTTTGCACTATTATTTTTCATATTAACCGATAAGTCAGAGGAGGCACAACGAAGTTGATTCGTTAATCCCCCATCTGTAACTTTGTTACGATTTTTCGACTTCACCATTCTCAATTTTGAAAAATAAGATTAGCAAAGATACGTGGTTCCCATAGCAACTATAATACCGAGTGACGATTGTTTCAGATTAGAAAACATATCTTCTTGAATACATTCCTGATAAAATTCATTAATAAAATGTTTAGATTTTCCAACGCCTAGAAAATACTATCTACATAAAATCAATAAGGGTTACTTAAAAGGACAGCAGGACCGCGACTTAAACATAGCTGATCTAAATAATAATCGCATCAATAAAATCGTGCAATCGATACGTCGAATCTCTTCGAAAATACAATTCCACAGACACTTTTCTTCCTCCCAGTCTCGCAGCAGCTTAGAAAACAGAGATCCGTCAGCAGCGTTCGCGATGACACACGCACGCTCACCACAATTCTAAAAAGGCAGACAAACGGACGCGAAACGAGGAGACGTGCGTGCACACAAGCCGCAGGATGCCGCGGTCACGAGCGCCCTTCAATTCTCACCGGGGCGGGTTCAGCCCTTCCCTGAAAGCCGCAAAACTCGCGGACAGCGCGCCGCGCGGTTGGAATATGCATACGCAATAAGGAGATGCACGCGCACCCCGCTGCAACCGCTCCGTGTAGGTGTGCGTGCGTGCGTGCGTGCGCGTGCACTTACGTCGAACGTGTAAAAGTTCAGCAAACCCGCGCCGCGGCAGGGCTACGGAGCGTTGTTTCCTCGAGGTCATCCCGGTAGAAGTCGCTTGACCTTTGCCTCCAGGCGCCTCCGTGTTCCCATAAAGGTGGCCACGGGGTAACTTTATGCCCCGCCTAGTCTCCGCGCTCACCCTCGACGCATCGCGCTCCAACCAACATTTTTCTAGTCCCTGCTTTCGACACCACGATTTTTCGTTTCTTTTTTTTTTCACTCTTTGCATTCGTGGTATCACTTAAATTCCATGGGAGTGGAATTTATGCGTGATGTGACTGCCTTTTGTATTTTGATCTTCCAAACGTGAAATTAATATTTTTGTATCCCATAGTTTGCAAGCTAAGTTCTGACGAATTTCTTCTGTTTGATTCCACCAGTATTAGACAGATTTTGACGAGTACTCTTGGTTCAATTTCAAGTTAAGGGTTGTACATTCTTTCCATTGACACACTCAAGACAAAATTATATAAAGATGAATCGAATTATGTCTTTCGTTATCTTATACTGCTCTATATTAGATTCTGGATGAACAGCGAAAAAGTAGTAAGAATTCTTCATCCGAGACTTCAATATACATTTAATTCTGTTTATGCAAACAACCTGGAGCGAGCTCACAGGTGCCAAGATCAATTCTGCGTATCAAACAGCATTTTAATAACAGTCACTGATCGATTAATTCTGCTTGTCTCGCTGCTCTGGTTTAAAGAATCGTAACGAGCGGTCGGGCAGGATTTTTATGACGCGAGATTGACGCAAGTTTAACGAGCCTGTCCGTTGGTTCCCGGAAGATTTACGGCGGAACGATACCCGCACTTATTGCCCTTAATTAGCGAGCATTCGGGCGGAATCCCATTTCGAAGAAAGATCGCCGCGCGGCAGAGAGACGATGGTCCGTTTCCGTGAGCCGAGCGCGGTTGTATTAATCGTAAAAGGATCATAAAGCCCTTTGGGAAGGGAACCGGTGGTTTTCTGCTGCACGAGCCACGCCAATGATATATCCAGCGAAAACGCTCGGCTCGCCATTAAGTCCCCTATCGCGAGCGGGACGATCTTTCTTCTCCTTCTGCTCCCAGAAATTATGCTACGGAAGGAGGGGGTGTGGGGGCGAACACGGGCGAGTTTCGTGCCTCCGCGGGCATTGTCGTTTCCTCTCGTCCCTTTTTCTTCTCGCAGACTATCAGCCTTGTCATCGTGCAGCGCGATAACTCTCGCCGCGGCGACAGTTCCTTGTTCCTCGAAAAAGACACGGGATTCATCGCTACGCGCCACCGCCGCGTACAAATTCGTGTGTGCCTGAAACCTCGGCGCCCCTCGCGCGCCGCGTACAATGTTTTGTCGCGACTTCTCCTAGTTGGGGATTCAACACGTTCCGTGGAATTTCGTTTTTTTCTTTTCCATTCCTCTTCGATCGAAGAGCTTGGAGGCAATTAAGTTCGCTTGGACAGAGAACTGTACAGCCTCTGGATGGACAGTATTTTTAAAAGCTTCCTTCTCTCGTTGAATAATATCGACACGAGGCCTACTTTTAATTAATTATTATCTTTTTAAGTAAACTTATATCACGCGTTTATCATCGTATCATTTTTCCGTTCGAAAATAGAAAATCTCATGAAAAAAGAATGATTGATTTCAAGTATGATAGAATTCTAGTTGAACGCATTAAAACAGCCCAGTTGCGACAAATACGTAAAAATCGTGTTTATCCAGAGAAGAAACTTATAGAGAGTTCGATATGGGAGAAAAGAGAGAATTAACGCGGGTCAGTGAATTACACGTAGCCGAGAGGGACGATACCGATGTACACGCGCTCGCAGCTCGTGTAAAACCGCCCCGTGGCGCGTCCATTTCTATGAACACGGCGTCGTTAGCATCCGTGCGGGCGCAGAAAAAATGGCGCCCGGAGCACGGCCCCCGATGCGGCCGGTCGCGTCCCTTTTTCGCGTAATTTCATTATTTCGCGATGCGCGGAGATAGCGGTCGTTAGCCGGACAGTGAGCGTATAAAGCTGCGGGGAAAGGAGCGTAGTCGGAGAGCGGAATCCTCTGCTGGCCTAACCGCGGCAGATATACGCGACCGTCGAGGAGAACCGCGGCCGCTGGAACTCGCGAGTCGCCAAGATTAGAGAGGAACATGTGCACGAGCGCATCTCGAACGATCCGCCGTTTCGATATCGTCCTCCAAACGTGACCGCCTTTCCACCCGCCTCGCTCTTTTCGCTGCGCGCGGAGATGCTAAATTAATTGGTCCCGTTCCCCGCGAGAAAACCGGACGGGCGTCGATCGTCCGCGATCCACGACGATTAGAACGTTCGAAACGATCGACGCTCGCGAGCGTCTCTCTTTTATTCTGAAACAGATCCGAGAGATACCGATCGTACGCTATCAGAAATGATTTAAACGTGTTAAGAATCCTTTACTTATCGACGGACGCGAATAGAAGAATAATAAGTTCGTTTCGATCATCCGTGAATTGGCACGCGAAAAAGATCGTTATGAGTTGGAAAAGTGATTTACGAGGGAAAGTTAGCGTAGACTTGGTAACGCTTTGGAGAACTCGGTTCCACTAACGAAGACATTCGAAACTACAGATTTTTGCAGCCTCGTTCGGTGGATTTCCTGGATAAAAATTAATCGTACGTACAAAGGACGTATAACATTCTGATTAACGATCGAGTAGGGGGGGATTCCACGGTCGAGTCACCGCGCTGCACCGTATCTTCGCGTAGGCCTCTTCCTGATGGGAGAAATCGCGCATAAGTCAGGCGAAATTCTTATCCGCGGCATTATCAGGCGTTCGAGTGCTGGAATTCCGCCTGGGATTCCGCAAACACGGCGGCTAGACCGAACGGCAGCGATCACACATTATAGAACCGCGACTGTTAATCACCAGCGGTTGCTCGCGACCCCGGCGACGGTTCTAACGAATCGTCCACGCTGAAACGCGTGATTCATCCCGCGCGAGCGTTCCACCGCTCGTGGAATCGTAACTCTCTTTAATTGCCCGCCCGTGTACCGTGGCTCGTTACAAATTCGCGTTATTGCGCTCGATACCCGCCTGCGTCGTGGATTCTCGAATCGCTTCCTGCTGGATGTTCCAAATTCCTGGCCAACGACTCGCCGCCAGGTCGTATTCAGCCGTGTTGCAAACCTGACCTCCGCTTGTGTCGAAAGTTCAGCGATATCGCGTGCTTCGCGAGAATTGGAGCGATTTTGGTGGCGCTGGTTGGTCTCTTGCCGTTGAAGTTCTTGGAAGATTTGTTGAGTGTAATTGGTCGTGGAAGGGAATCTAAAATTATGTAGGTTCTGAGAAATGGAAGAATGAAATGAATGAATGCGTGTGAGTGCCTGGGAAGATAAGGGAATTATGAAAATCTAGCTCGAGTTTAATTTAAGAAGAGCAACGAAAAGTGTACTTTCTTCAATTCTAAATAAATTTAACTTTTCAATTGCTACAATTATGTCGTGCGATTTGTATCGTAACGTATATGATATCTGCATCTGCTTGAGATTCTTATATCGTAGTCTGATATTAGCGATAAGAGTAACTTTTAGAACGCATGACTCAATGGCTATTTTATTAAGTGATTCCATCGCAGGATATAAGCTGATAATTCATACGTGTACACGTAACTCGCGATTTTTAACGGACAACCAGTTTTTCTGGTAGTCGAGTTGATAAGAGGAAGCACGTTTCCCTCCACCGCCTCCCATTCTTGCGCAGATTTACACGATTTTAATGTATCCAATTACAAAGCCAATGTCCGGATAGATGATAATCACGGGTTGATGCATCGTGACAGTTTATCGCGTGTCCGAATCGCATGCTATCATTCCTTACGCAACTCTAAACACATTCCAGAGGCGCGCGTTTCCTGCTCGTAAATTCGATCCCCACGCGCGAGCGCGTCCTCCGCGACGGAGCTATCTTTCGACCACGAGCAGAGAGATCGTCAGATATCTCTGACTGATACGATACTGGTACACCCAAACGCATTTCCTCTTTCGATTTTCCACCACCTTGACAACTCTGATCGATCGACCTTCGCAGGAGATCTCAGACGCGGCTGTTGCTCGTCGTCAGTCGTCATCGAGCGACGCTCTCGAGGCGATGGTGGATTAGATCGCGGCAACGAGCGATTTCCTGCCGTCTAGAAGACCGTTCTCGCGTCTAATCGCGTCGTGGTCACGGTCGACGACTCGTTAAAGCCGGACCGTGGCACGACGAGACGCGAGTGGAAAAGAAGACAGAGGGTCGTCTGAATGGGACGGAGAGAGAGGATTTCGGCTGAATGGACTCGTTCGCCTTTTCTTGGCTCATTTGTTGTTATCATCCCCGGTTTCCATTGTGCCTCGTTTGAGGCGGCCCCCGCCGGCTAGCTTGACTCCATTTTTCTTTTGCTTTCCTTTCGTCGCCGCGGACGTTGATGAATGTTCGCGCGCGGTGCCTGCACCGCATCCTTCGAACGGTTCGCGTAGTTGAGTATCGAACGTTCTTCTAATTATCTGTGTTGAACCATCAGCATTTCTCGAAAATATATACTTCTTCTCTATTCGTCGAGACGAGTGTTTGTAAAAAATTTACGAATAAAGGGATTATTCTATATTTCTTAGAGTACACATGAAAAACGTGCTGGTAGCCCATGTTCGTCGCCAGTTACAATTCTCAGAAGAGTTGCAACTAACGCATTGAATACCATGGGGGTCAGCGATATTAGTAGAAATGTATAATCAGAATAAATTTTTCAAAATTAACATCGTTGCTACAATTGTGCGAAGAAATTAATGCGTTATAAAACATATGAAAATAATTTTATTTACACATAAAATATGTACGCCTATTGTGCGCGTATATCGCATAATAAATTCGTATTGACGCCACGGGTAATCCATGGAAAATTAGCGTAGCGTTCAACGTGTTGATGCAAGTAGAACTGCGCGCGAACGAATGGTATTCCCACAAAAAATAAAAATTCGAGCAGCCTGCAGTCTGAAGGGGTCTGAGAATTTCGCGAAACGAGGATGAGAACAGAAATCCTCGCTTTCGTTGCGACGTCCTTTTTCCTCCTTTTCTCTAACCGAAGGAACGCGGCTTTCACGTGGCCGACCGATATTCGATTAATTAGTAAAATGGCGCGCGGCGCGTGTGAAGAGCCGCGCGGAGTTTGAGAACGAAGCGAGCGAGCGACTCGCGTCTATCGCAATAGAGATGTGGGAAGAAGCCTCCCGTGTAATTGGCGAGTAACGCTCGCCCCATGAGAAAAAGTTCGATGCCGTCGCTAATTGGCGGATCGCGAACGGTGAAAATTGCACACGCGATAATTGCCGCGGCGAGGAGAAAAAAATAGGGCCGGGACAATCGCGATTCGCCCCGCGGCTGTCCGATCTGCGCAACGCTTTTCGAACGCGCTCGTCGAATTCAGACGTCGTTGAAATCGATTTCCTTTTTACTGTATTGTCCACTTGAAATTATTTACTATTCGTAGATAATTTCGTCCATGTATTTTCGTTGAAATTCAAGAATTAAAATTAAGCAAGAGATTCTTTGGTAGAATATAATAAAATTTTTATTATTACGTCAAAATGATATCGCGATCAGAGGGTTTAAAACGTTTCAGGATTGCAACTGCACTCACTTGTTGAAAAACGCACAGTTAAGACACTTTGTTTTGCCTGCAATAGTGGGAACGAGTAATCCGCGAAAACGAACGGAAGTGAACCTAAAATTATGACTCGAGACTAATTAACGAAATAGTTAGGGGACTTCGGTGCAACGAACCATTTCCATTGCGTGTTGAGGCAGACAGATTCTCACACGGTTCTCTCAGCTCTTTCTTCTGCACTTTCTCCGTTCTTTCGCACTCAAAAAAAAAAAACTCTGCGCTGTTCTCCAACCAACTTGAAACTCGCAATAAAACGAAGGAAGGTCGTCGATAATTGTCGCTTCCGGAAAAAATAGAACTCGTCTCCCCAGCGAACTCGCGAATTGCAAACAATTTCTTCGCGGCCCTCGCATTAACCAGCAACGCGACGCTGAATCGATTGTCCAAGCCTGATAAGCGGTCAGAAATTAATATCAGCCGGCTAATTACGCGGCTCCCCTTTTATTTTCCGTCGCTCGGTCGATCGCGTCGCAGGGGTCAAGCCTGGCAGTTCCACGGTCCCGAGGCACGCTCCTAATGACCCTGGCTACCGCTAAAATGCACGCTCACGTGTTCTCCGTTGGTTGCATTATATAATCGTGTATACGGCACGTATCTGGTTTTATAAGTCTGCACGGTCAGCCCCCATTAGACGTGGCCGCTAGTTCGACTTAGAGAGGCGCGCACCATACGATCCTCCACGGCGAGGACGGGGGTTGCAAGCTCGCGCAACAATGCCAACGGACCCGCGTGGGGTGGGCCAGGGGGTTGGAGGGAGCGGAGCAGGTGAAAAATGCGCGGAGTCTCGTCCGTGGCATCTAATTGGAACACGATTCTGACCCTGAAACCCAAGATAGGGGAATATTCCAGCCTCCGCTCGGTCCTCGTTCCATCCCAGCTTCTTCCCTCCTGCTCGCCACCCTTGCCTGCCTCTCTCGCTCGCTTCCTTCCTCGACGAGCGAAAGTTTCGCGGCGCAGAAGAAAAAAATTAAGGCGACAACCGCAGCCCTAGACGACGAGAATCTCGTTAAGGGTCCCGCGTGAAATATACGTCCCCCAGCGCAGAGGACGGTCCGTTTCGCGCGCGACCAAACCGAAACCAATCTTCCCTCTGCCTATAATTGACGCGTCAGCCCCGGCGTACGCGTTCCATCGGCAGCTTTCGCGCGACCCTGCGAGCCACCGATTTTATCCGCGTAGAAATCTTTCGCCCGTCTTCGAACGTCCGCACAGGGGCTCTGGGTCCTTTGCGCGAGCCGACGACCTGCCCATGGCCGCGTAGATCGCATCTGCCCCCTTGGAATCTCGCCACGGGGATGAACAGTATGCGAGCGCGTACCATTCCTGGTTGGAAATAATGGATCGTTCTAATTATAGAAGTATTCCGTGCTTTCGTAGCCGTGAATTTCTTAACGAGCTTGCTATAATAATTACCAACTGCCCCCGTGCGTAGCCTTCCTACCCCTGGTCCCTCGCGTCTCCGATACCATCGAGGGAAGCTTGAAATTCACGCGGCTAATTGCGAACGTTCCTACCCTCGATATTTTCGAACGGAACTAATAAACTGTCTAGCTTTATCGACACAGATGTCCAACAGGAATTCCAAGAGAGCCTCGCCCAATAGCGAAATGCAAATCAATATCTGGAAGTCGTCGGGAGGCGCATAGCTGCGACTTGTCCCACCCGTTCTCTTCCTCCGCGACCTTCCAGCATTCTTTACACCTCGTATCCCCGAACCATCGTTCGAAACCGAATCCCAGTGAGCGTCGCGAATGAAAATCGACGGAACGACCACCGTCGATGGAGGAACGATCCCAGCGATGGCAGCGGGAAGAATAGTCCGGTTAGCACCTCGGTAGCGGGCGTTTATTAATTCCAATCGAGCCCGTCGCCCACGAGATCGCGATTCCGCTGACGTCCGTAGCCACGCGGAGGGCTTCCAATTTCCAAGCCGAAGCGTAGCCGAGCGGAGTCGAATTGCCGCGGGACAGATGGAATTTCTCGGTTGCGACGTAACGGTGCTTTCTAACCCACGCACATATCAGAGAGAGGACGCGAGCGAGGCGTGTTGCGGCGTCCGCGTGTACGCGCCACCGAGACGAGGTACACGAGTGCCCCCATCGTCCACCCCATCGACCTCCCTCGCCACACCACTCTTCCTCCTCATCTTCCTCCTGTATAAATAAGACCAGGCAGAGGCGACGCTCCGTGCGACGATCTGATTTATTTGCCGTGCAGGGGACAACCACTTCCCAGATGCAGATATCTCTAGTAGCGGCGTGAGTAACCTCGGAGGCAGAGGGGCGCAAGAAAAGCAGGAGGAAGAGGAAGAGGAGGCGGAGGTAGTTATCCAGCGAGAGGTTACCCACGGCGGAGGTGGACTCGCGGCGGTTAACAGCGATTTAAGAGCCGATTCCTATCTTCCTTAATTACCGTGCGTTTTTTCGGTGTATCATCCTCTCGATGGAAGCAGCACACGGACGCTGGCTCGCGTGTGCGCGCGGCTGAAGGGCGGAGAGGGACAGAGAAACGGCACGATCGAACCGCGGTCGACCAAGGGTTACGTCGTCGTAATACGGGCTTGCTTCCTTCCTCCTGGTACCCACCGTCGTTCCCGCTTCTGTTTCTCGATTTGCGATCCGCGGTTCGGTTTACAAGTCCGCGGAATGGCGCGTTGCGTCGCGAGCAGCGCTTTCTTTCCGCTCCTCGCGGGTACAACGATATACGCGTAGGATACAACAATGTCTCGCGCCCCTCTCCGCGCGATCACCAGCTTCCATTGGGTCACCCGCGTGAATAATGCCCGCGCGCTTTCCCGCGGTTGTAAGACCGTCTACTGTTGGTAGATCGGATCGTGGCGGCCAACTACACGGTATTAATTGCGAGGAAAACGGTCGAGATAGGGGATCGGAGGATCGCGGCAGGTGGTTGATCGATGCGCTCGCTGGTTTTCGCCCCCTAATCCGAATCGCGAAGCGCGTGGTTTCGTATCTGAGGCTCGCTTCGTGTGAAATTATGCCGATCGCTCGATCTGATTGAAGCTGTTCTGATCTATCATTAAGCCGGATTCTTTGGAAAATTCCATCGCGTAGCGGCTGTTTCGATGGTATCTCGTGGGGTGCAAATGAGAACTGCTTCGTGCACGATTTCTCGTCGAAAGAAATTCTCGAGCGAGAAAGAAGAACTCGGAAGCGAGTGCTGAGGTCTGACACGAGTACTCGTAAAAACGCTGTAAGATAAGGTATAGTGTAACATAAATTGAGGGTACGACTAGAATCATGCGAATGAACTGGTGAACGTACGTTCCAGAAACAAGCATCTGGTAATTCTCAATAGATCATCGCTGCTTTGGTAGTTTTTATCTTCCAGTTTCAAACGATTCTGTTACAAATAATATTTCGTGGTACGAAGAGTAATAAATAGCACCGTGGCACAATGAAACGCCACCCGGTATACTCTGTCGGACGGATCGATATCTTGCTCCAGGAGGATCTCCAAATATTGACGATGACGAGAGCGATCGGAGCTCCTCAGGAGCGGTCCAAGTATGCGCGGAGGGTTCCAGGGAGAGAAAGGACGCAGGGGAAAAAAAGAAAGGAGCAAGAAACGGTCCCTGTATTCGTGTTTGCCTTTTACTACGGTCCCCCTCTCTCTTTCTCCTTCTCTATCTCCTTCTTCTATCCCTCGAGGACCGAGCAACAGCGGCCGGCATTATGGAAATTTCTAGCCGGTTCGCCTTTATTATTTTCCTCGGCTACCGAATTATGCTCGCAAAGGGGCAGCTGGAGAGACGTAGAAAAAGTTGGCGCGAGCCCACACGGCTCGTCTAGGAAGAGACTGCTTATCTGCGCGCGAATCATCTGCCACTTCTGGTTCTCCCGTCTATTTATTCGCTTTGACGTCGCGCGCCCCTTCCTACGTAATACCCGAGATTTCCTGCCGATCTCATTAGCATATTCAACGCGATAACTCGAGGGAAGCCGAGCTTTCGCGTTAATCGTCTCCTTCGAATTTACGGTGTTCGATTCTTAGATAGAGTCAGCTGGTTGGTTGTTCCTTGGTACACTTGCCGTGGAAATTGGAGCGGATTAAAGATTTTCGTGATACTTTCAGTCGAACATTTATGCAAACAAGCAATTTGCAAGCAGAGTATTGTTCTTCTTCTAGTTAAATTGTTGTCTAAAATGTAAACGATATTTTACTGAATTTAAAGTGCAGTTGAAATCTATTTTATCGCTCTCAGAGGTCATCAGCCGTGTGTTAATTGAAAGGATCAAATTGAACGAAAGGTGCAACAGACGAGCTACACAGGTAGGCTATTCGTGAAACGAGTTTTCGAAATCAGCCACACTTCCCCCGTTCGACGATTAATCAAAGCTGTTCGACAATACAAGTCCGGTACAGTTACGAAATTTTCCATCAGGTCCCACGTACGCGTAAGAGGAAGTGTCGCGTACAGTGAACACCTCTGGTCCCGGAGCACGAGTCTGCATTAATCACGACCGGCTGACACCGGGAACCAGCGGCGTATAATGCGTTGCATAGATTTATTTATCACGCGCGAACGCGTAAGTCACTCGTAAATGCCTGCGGGCGGCGCCATCAAGCCCTCTCTGTGGGTGGAACCACCGTACACCACCCATTACACACGCCAGCTTCTATACTTTAGGATTTCCTTTTTCCACCCTTTTTATATTCCGCCTCTCTTTGCCTCTCTCTGTCGTGTTCTTTAACCGATCGACGCTGGCGAGGTTCCATAAATGTCTCATCGAGCGCATCGAACGTGCAGAAACGCGGCGACGAGGGTGCCTCGAAGTTTTGTGTACGCAACTCCGTTTCCGCTGGGACAAGCTGGCTCCTGACTACGACACGGTTTTAAGGAGTATTTAAATTACGACGCGTGGGCAGTCTCCCCTCGTTAACCCTTCTTATTCACGATTTTTAGCTCTTGCGGAAGCAAGATATTTTATCGTGGTATAATCAATTTTGAAAATTTCTTATTTACGTCGAGTAGGTTTCTGAAAATCGCTCTTGCGTCGAACAGTTGGTTTCGGAGGATTCTTAAGGGTTGCACAGCCTGGATTCTCGTTAGCGATCGAGACTTCCGGCTTTCGGGAATTGTAAAGCTGTGATACACGCTTTTTCAGTTTTCTAAAATCGATGAGATCGTTTGAACAATTTTTCGAACGCGCTCGAAGTTGAAAACAGTGAAACCAACGCGCGCGATTTAGGTCTCGGAAACACAGCGCGGGGACCGACTGCACGCGAAAGAATCCCGGCCGGATCAAAGATACCGTGCGTCGATAAAAAGCGTGGCCGCCTAGGGTCCCTTCGAGTTCGATATTCGAACGAGACAAATCCTACACGCCTACCTCGAGACCTTCGCGCTCCTTATTAAGGCCAGGCCGGAGCCCGAACCACGTGCCTCGAAACGCTGCTCCGCGAAAAACGAGGAACACGAGCGCACCACCTCGCTGTGCTCGCCATTGTATCAGCGTGGCTGTCGCAGACTAGAAAAATACGATTGTCTGGCCGCGTGAGCACGAGTGGGCGATGCACTCCACGCGTGTGCATGCATACGCGCTGCACCCTATCGAGATGCAATTGCGGACGCGTGTACGCTATCGAGCGTACACCTTTGCATCAATACCAAAATTAAATTTCCTATTCTAAACTTTTAAAACTGCGAATTTAAATCTCTTATCATTTGGAAACGATTACGCTGTATACTTCGATTAACATTGAAATTTTAATGCTGTTCTCAATTCCCCTTTTTAGTGCATAGCGATTCTTCTGTTGCAAATTGCAATCGTACTTCGAAAAGTATCCAACCTGTGCGCGTGTGTGTTGTGCTCCATAAAAGCACGTTTCCATGCGTGCGTGTGTGTTTTTGTGTCGAGTACAGGAGTACGCGAAAGGGTGCGGCAGTTCTATGCAAATTTATGCGGGTCGAAGTCTGTGCATCTCTCGGGAGTAGGCGCGGAGAGGACGACAAGCCACTCGGATATTGGGTTATCGGATACACGAGTGTCCTCGGCCGGTTCCCGACGGTAAATCCTGCACGCGAGGCCAGAAAGTGGAACTCGGTACGCGTGCATTGTTGAAATTCAAATCGCGCTGGAAAATAGACCGGTCCGGCTCGTGTGCGCGACTTGTCGCCTCTAATGCGGTACCAGACCGTACTTACGATCCTCCTGCGCGTCCACCCTTCGACAGTGGCTCTTGTGCGTTTAACGGCGCAGTCTCGATAACTCTCGCGATACGCGATGGAATTTGAAAAGGTCTCGATTCATGACCAGGTTGTTTGCAAATATGCTCGTAGCAACGGTGTGTTGGTAGCAGGTATCGAATCTGTGTGAAGGAAATCGGTTGCGTTAGGAATTGAAAGGCACGCGCCGTTATTCGTTATTCAATCGTGGAAACGTTTTTCTTCGAGTCACAAGTCTTTGCATTCCTTTTATATTATCTCGTTTCATTCAGTTATCGATTGAACAACTAGAAAGATTAATTTAGATCGCACTTCAACAATTTACCAAATAATCTCGAGTGACCGCGTTAATTACTTCGAAAGCAATTGTCTTGGTATCTTCCATCAAATGGTCGCAGTGTTACCGTTCCGTTGCTCCCATTTTTCTCGTTCCTCCATCAGACGTTTTTACCCTCGATGCATCCTAAAGACCTAGCCGCTCTACAAGGCCGCATCGCGCAGCCGTTGGGCCGCCGTTGGGGACGATCATTACGGTGGCACCTGAAAGAAAGATCGTTACGCGAAACAATAATGCCACCGGCGTCATCATAATTTCAATAAATCCGGTAACGCGAACGCGCAGTCGAGCCAAGGCAATCCCGCTTTTTCGCCTTTGTCGGCCTCCACAGTGTACGATTCACCGCGAACGAATTACCAAGCGCAAATAACGCTGCACGCTTTGACGGTGCATATCGAACAGGGTGGGCGCGAGGGGGAGGTAGAAGGTGGCCAGGGAGTGAGAAGGGACAGGGTACGAGGGGGGAAACGGTCGAGAGAGCGAGGGAGAGAGAGAGAGAGAGAGAGAGAGGTTGGAAGAAAAATCGACGTAGACAATTTCCGGCCGATTCGACACGCTTTTTCCCCGCATCGTCGCCGGGAAGGGGTGGCGATGATGGTGCGCGCTTCGTTCCATCTTGTTCGCCTTCTTTGTCAGGGCTTGCAGCCTCGAATGGAACGCGCACATACGGCCTAAGGTTGGTTTACCTTAGAACAAAGTGCTTTTTGTTCGGTCCCCGGAGCAACTTGTGCAAGTCACGGGGGTTTTGTTGGCGTCGAGGTGGAGAGAGATGGACGACAGGGGGACGGCAACAGCGATGCCACGCGTTGGAGGAGAACCATCCTCCCTCCGCTTCTACTTCGTTCCATTCTCTTCTTCCTTCCTCATACGCGTATGCATGTATATGTATATATATATGTGTAGGGTTTCGTAGAGTTTCTTCTCTGGGTTCCTTTTCTCTCTCTCTTAGCCCTTGCCTCACCTTTCTCGATCCTCTCTTCCCCTCTGCACGCGCTCCTCCGTGACCTTCGAGTGGGTGCACGCGTGAACTCGAAGAAAGTCGGAGGGCCAGACTCCGTTTCGCCTCCCGTCACGTTCGCGTCGCCAACGCGCGAGGGGGTGTCACAACATTTTGGAACCCTTTTTACTTATTACGCTAAAGAACACGCTCGCGTCGAATCAGCTTTTATAGAGCTGTAACTCACGAGCCATGGGATTCGCGTGTAGGTTTATGGGTGTACAAGCCTCGTGGTTGGTGTACAGGCAACCTGCCTGAGCTTATCCCTCCGCGACGCGACGCGAAGCAGGCCAGGTTGGAGATTTCGATTTAAGATTGCTCAGCTTCGCGATACCATCGGACTTTTTATCAGCGTGCTCGCGAAACGAATAAAAGTGCTCGTTTAGCCCATGATCGATGTAATTTAGATGTCACCGATAAGCCCGCGAAATTTGAATAAAGTCCGCTCGGTTGATGCACGATCGCGTTTTCTTTTTTTTTCTTTTCTTTTCTTTTATTTTTCGCGAGCCGCGCGCGCATCCCCTAACTCGATCGAGTTGCTGAATTTCTTTGGCTCGCTTTTATCGGCCGATCGGATTTCGTATCCACGAGCGGAGATACCCTCGCGTAATTGCTGGCCGTGTACGTCTCCGCGGAACTCCGTTTCTTGCCCGCTCCCAGAAGAGTCCTCGCGGCATGCAAATCGGTAAGAAACAGATCAGGATCAACGACCGTCTATAACCGTCGATCCTCCGCTAGATATCGGCCCTCGGCTACCCTCGTCGAATCTTCGAAATCTTCGCAACCCGTCCCCCGGATTCGTGTATGCTTACTTACCCGCTCCTAAAGATGCTTATCGTTACTACCTCTTAATTAACCACTCGTGGATCCGCAACTTTTATAACTCGCTCCGCGGTGCACGTACAGTGTGCCCTTCGCAAACTTTTTAATTGGTTCGAGAACATCTCTGCAACAAAAAATATGAATCCTGAAACGACTCTCCTCGATGCTATCAGAGGACACGAGGATTCTAGTCTAGTCCTCGAAAACATTGTTCCACGTCAGTTTCGTTTATCTGAAAAAAGTGAATAAAAAATCGCTGAATAACCATAATGGCGGCCACGTTCGATGGTACGAACGCCCTTTGCTCCTCGTTCTGTTTCGAGGCGAGTGTCACAACGCGTCAGCGTTCTCCAGCGGCACGTAGCACGGGCGAGCGCGATCGAAGGCGAACGGACGATCGAATTTGCTTGTCGTCGCTGCGCACGAAAGGAAGTTCCTCGATCGGCTGGAGAGAACGGCGCGGGAACGCGGGACGAGGAAGAGGCGAAGGTGGAGAGGCACGAAGCGGACGGGTCCCACCCACTAGTGGCCCTCCGCTCGGAGTTCAGGACTCGTGACCACCTCAGGCTGATATGTCGAACCGAAACCCTTCGTTTCTTCGCCGCTCGCATCCCTCTTTCTCTCTCCGCCACCGATCATCCACGGGAACCGTGGCCTCCCAGCGGCGCCCCTTCACCCCCTCGCTGGTCCACGCTCCTTGGCAGAGCTCTCTCGCCGTCCCGTGTGGCTCTCACGAATACTCTTCCCATGATTTACTCGCGCGCGTCTCGAAACAGAGAAGAACTATCCTTTTTGCCTTGCCCTCGCTCTCCTCTCCGCCGTTGCGGTATCTCGTTGCCGGAATCTTTCGCGGTTTCGAATAGGAAAGCCTCCTCGCGCGTTCTCTAGCCTTCGCCCGCCGGAGAGAGGTGAAAAAGTCGGGACGATGCCTTCGCGGTGATATCGATTGAATAATTGCCACCAGGTTCGCGATGGGACCGCATCTCGCGAGGACTCGAGTGGTTTTCGAACCACCGATCTGTTTCGGTTTTCCCATTGGAATCCGATCGATTGGTACCACCGTTGTGATTACAGGACGAACAATAGACACGTCTAATTTTGTTCGCGTAGTTTCGATTATTTATCGATCGACTATCTTCGTCTGTTCATACGCGTCATGTTCGCACAGTAATTTCCAAGATACGGAACGTCAGAAGCGAACGATCGTGCGCCCAGCGGAACTGAATAGCGTTCGTAGGTGCATTCACTCCTGTTGGTCGAAAAAGCAGTTTCAATGTAACTGGAATTTCGTATTCCTCAACGCATTCCTGTGAGAGGTGAAATTCATTTTTAAATGATCCTCGACACGTACAAATTGATTCCTTTCTTCGACCATTCATGTACGCGCGTAAACGTCGTTCCTGACTTATTAATAGCCGTTCGTGTCACTCAAACTCGGTTTCAATTAGACACGAGCCGACTTAGACACCGATTATCCGGAACCAATGGTAATTTGTCGTACTGTCATCGCGCGAACGTGCGCGTCGGACGCGAACAATGACAGGGCTGATCGTGATTTTTCGAGCGCCTTTTGTCTCTCGTCCGGGACACAGTCGGTGAGGACAATTAACTGGGACGATCGCGCGTAGACGCCAACCTCGAAAGCCGAAGTTTCGGCCACGGAAACTCTGACAGTCGTCAATTATCTCGCAATCATTTTTTAACCCGTCTTCCCAGAGTTCCTCCCCCTCTAGCGAGGCAGCCTCTCGCCATTTTGGACGCCGCTCTCGAATCTCACGGAACGTTTCCCTTCTATATTTAAAAGCGGCACTTTTATGCTAATTTCTAATGCAAATTCGCCGGATAGCAAAATTGCTCGGGTCAATGGGTGAAAACTGGCATTCGCGCGGGGGTGTAGAATATTGGCTACGTAAATAACGTATTAATTTGTAAACGAAGTGTTTATCGGTGGAATTGAGTTACGCTCTAATTGGCCATTTATCAGCGAGAACACCAGCGATAACCGTTGAGAATATCCTTCCTCGAATTTCCATTAGACGCGTCGCTAATTGCAACCCCGAGGTTCGAGCCGAATCACCGTGTCACTTTCGCCGTAATGATCGGTCGACGCAATTAAAAGGGTTAAGGTTTATCTGCCTACGCGCGATATTTACGGTGCCAGCCGCGATGCCAGCTCGAGGGCTAATAGACGAGGAAGCGGGGGCCCCTCTCGCTTTCTGGCGTCCTTTGTTCGTCTCTCTCCATCGTTCTGTGCCCGGTCCTTGGTCCGGTACGACCCACACGCGAGGAGATAAAGTGGCGGATGATCGACGCAGTAAATAAGGTATAGAATACGCATATGTAAATCACGAAGGGCGCACCCACGCCCCCTTGCTCAGCCAGTTCTTTCCATTCTCCTCTTGTTCTTCTTCTTCTTCTTCTTCTTCTGCTTCCTCCTCTTCTTCTTATTCTGCTCCTTCTTCTTCCATTGCCTCGTTCACTCGCCACCCTGGGTTCCGTGTCTGGTCTCGTCTCCTTCTCCCTCCCCCGCGATTCCCCATAAACCTCCTCGGATGGTTAAACAAGGAAGAAGAGGAGGCGGTTGAGGAAGAAGGGTTAGCTGAAAAAGAGGAAGGTGCGTGCACGAAGGTGGCTCGCCTCTACACACAATGCCCTGGCTCCGTGTTCGTGCGCCTGCAAGAGTGCACTTCAACTTCTTCTCTTCTTCCACGGAGCCACCTCGACGCCTGGATAAAGCGAGCGTGATACGGTGCCTCGCGTCTCCTTCTCGATCCTGGCTCGCCTCCACCCTCGCGTCGCGTAAACGTTTTCCCGGCGTGCCAAATCCCCTGGTCCCTTCAGCGTTCGTTTTGCTCTGCCGCGCATCCCGCGTGACGATGCTAATCGCGACGTTTCCATCGAGCGTCGCGGAACGGAACGCTGATTCCTCGTGTCAGGGTTGAATGGCTCGTAACGATGTAACGGCGTGCATTCGCGCGTCCTTTAATTACGGATATGTGTCGAGTGGTCGCGTATCGAAGAGAGAGAGAGAGAGAGAGAGGCGCGCCAACTGCTCAACCGGTATGAATAATCGCGAATGAGAAGTATAATTAGCAATCCGCGAGGTATTGTGTTAACGGTTTCGCGTTCGATTCAAGCGGACTCTGTTTGGGGGGCGACTTGTTCCGATGTCCGATGATATCTTTCGCGTGTTCCGTTCGGAATTAATTGCAAATTGTTCGAGCCTGTAAGCAGTTTACGATCCCTCGATTCGAAATTACACGTGCACCGTCGCGGTTTTCTCACATTTCAACAGAATTTCCACCGTAATCAACCGTCATTAACCAGGCTCGCGGACCAGGCGGGGGCAAGAAACTAGCGGCCATTATTACAACAGCGGTTCGATAACTAAAAACGTAGCTACGAGCCAGGCCATAGATTCGCCAGCGCAATAAATCGACGCCGCGAACCGTTCATTTTCCAGCGATACGCCGATGGGCCCGCGACGGAGGCCCATTACGTAACAGAATATTGATGATACCCGGGTCTAATTTATGCATCCCAAAAACCGGGAGGGCCGGATAATTCGGGCCCCAGCCTAATGGAACTTTATGTCCCTCGACGAGAATTCCACTGAACCGTCGTCGTCGAACTCCATGGAAGCGGACCACCGTCAGGACAGACGTCAAAACACGAGTCACTGGCTTTTAATCGTTCGACTGGGATCGTGGCCAGGGGTAGCACGAGTAGCCGAAGGGGCCCCTGTCGATCGCATAAAGCAACGCGATCGTCGTAATTAATTTCACGGCTGGCGTTCGCCCGTAAAGCCGCGCGCGCGGCCAGGAAAATTTATGCCTCGACGAGGAAATCCCATGAAAAATTGAAGGATGGGCGAGGCGAACGGCGGGGCCCAGACGACGCGTATAAAACGGCTGGGATTTTCGACGGTCGATGGGGGCTCCTACGCCCGGGTCCTCCTCGTCGAACGTAGCCACGGCGAGAAAAAGCGAAAGAAAGGTTGGGACCGCCGCGAGGGAGAAAGGGAGAGGCCCTGGCCGAATCGTAAATAAGAAGGCGATTGTCCTTTTAAGCGGCATGGGGCACCGTGCTGCGGCGGGTGGGGGCCACGGAGAAACGGGCCCCGCTGATTGTCTCGAAAGAATGGTAGCCGCATGACGGTCCCATTGTTCGAGCGGCCGGGTATATACCTGCACACTCGTGGTAACGCGTGCACGTGTACGGGGCCCGATTCGCAGACAGGCGAACGGGCCGCGCGGCAGCCCCTTCTTTTAAATGTCCTCCGCGAGGGTTGCTCGAGGTGAGAGGGTTTAGAGCCGCGTTTTGCGTATCGTTGCACGGTCTAGCGACTGCTGCCGCTTTCCTCCTCGAAAAATTGTTTTCAATTTCATTATGCACTCCTGCAAGAATTTGTTTGTAAACGATATCGTGCTTATCTTTTTATTTAATAACGCGTAAATGTAAAATGGAAAACGAAGGATAGATACGCAAAAACGATAAGAAATACTGAAGTGTAAAAAATCATTTCTTATATTTGGTTAGTTTGAAAATTACTCGGTTAAGGTTTGCGGAAAAATTCCGGATTCCCACAGCTGTCAGGTGTCAAAGGATAAACGAGACGATTGGCACGCGAAGCGACCTGTTGAACGTCTTCGTCAACCTGTTGCGTCGGACCAACAAGTGGAAGACTTAATCCGCCATCTTCTAACTTTCGCTGAGCTTCCCCTCGGGCGACCCTTTTTCACCCTTTTCTTCCCTCGTATTTTGTACATTTGCGGTAACTGAAAGAGCGTGGTCGCGAATCGATAGCGACCCACGCGAAACAGTAACCGTGCTTTATTCAGATTTCTATCCGAAGCTTTGATTTTACGCGAACCACCTGTTGAACGGCGCGCACCTGTTGCATAAGTGTTCGAGTCCCCAAGGGGCGATCACGCTTCACTTTTCCTTGGCTTCTTCGATCTAATTGCAGCCTTGCGAGCATCACGTTGCAATTTGGCTCTCTCCTTCTGCAACCGTGTTTCTCCTTGGCCCAACGTTGTTATTTCGATCTCTCGAAATGACGTACTGCGAATTAACACTCGTCTGACCACTTGTTGCAAAGCGTTCGATTGCGCCTTTACATGGAAGCCTTCGATCGTGATTCGACCGTTCGAAATTGACACGATTTTAATACGCGCTTTTTAAAAGAGATATCGGAGTAATTTGTGCGATTGCGCGTAAAGAGAGTGAATTTTATTAAACTTCCTCGACCTTCGTTCATCTCCTACATTCTCCAAATGGACCACCGCCCTGTTTACACTCGAGACTGACATACCTAATACAGACCAGAGTACGTTAACGAGACCACCGAGGATTCCAAGTCGTCTGGGTACGCTACAGTCACCACCGCGTGTGTATTTATAGAAGACTCGTTTGTTTGGGCCATTGAAAAAAAAGTAAGCAGCGTCTGGGGATTCTCCGACTGGACGTATCCGAAGTAGCAGCTACCCAGCTGCGGGCTTTCCACCCAAGGTCCTCCTCCACTGCGACGCTCACGAAGGCCCCCGAAAGACATCCCCAATCGTATTCCGTGCCGGGACTTGGTTCCATTCCCAAGGATATCCTCAAATTAGACACTTCGGGAGCGTCCCGCGTATGCATTATTCATGGCTTCTCAACGGGGTCCGCATAAATTTTCTGGCAAACGTTTGAAGGAAGCCAGCTCCATCCCCTGCGCGCGAGTGCTGGTGGAAATGGAATTTCCAGTCGCTGAGCAACGCGCACCTTAGTACAAGTAGCCGTTCCTCTGATTAACCTTCGCGTTTAAACGCAGATATCACAGAAAGGCAAAGACGCGATCTGTTCGAGAGAAAATTAGCGATTCGCGTTCGACAGAGGGTGCAAGAGGGGCTCGAGAAACGGCTCGGTGGTCCAGCCGGAAAACTTATTACAGAAAAGCAAGGATGCGATCTTTTCGAGAGAAAATTAGCGATTCGCGTTCGACAAAGGGTGTAAAAGGTGTTCGAGAAACGACTAGGTGGTCCAGCCGGAAAACTTATTACAGAAAAGCAAAGACGCGATCTGTTCGAGAGAAAATTAGCGATTCGCGTTCGACAGAGGGTGCAAAAGGGGTTCGAGAAACGACTAGGTGGCCCAGCCGGAAAACTGGATCCGGTTTGGCAATGGCAGAGGAGGGCAACCACTGGTGGCGTGCTTCTCGCGGTTTCGTGCCTCGTACCCCGAAAACGTCCCCCAATCGCGATCGAGACCGAAAGGAGAGTGCATTAAGGCCCGGGGCGCGCACCATCTCGGCGCCCGGATCCACCATCCCTCTCCTTTCGCCTCTCTTCTTCTCGCCCAAGAGCGTCTCTTCACCTCCCGTTCGACCCGTCATTAACCGGGGACCCTCCTCTTGGTAAAGCCATTACCCATTCAAATTACGCTTATCGGTGGGTCCTTTCTCGAGTACGCGCGCCTTTTAAGGTCCCAGAAAATGGACAAAGAGCGGGTCGCTGATGGGGCGAACGGGGTGAAAGGAGGGTACACGAAGTGGAGGGCAGAGACGGCAGAAGAAACGGAGTATTAAGGGCCCGGGACCGTGTAGAAATCGCGCATCGGCGTGCATTATTGCCGTTCCTGGGCCCGTTGCTCGGGGGACAAGCGGAATCTCGCCCGTGCGAGCAGATAACGCACCGTCCCATTCGAGCCAGGCGTCCCTTTCCCGCCTGATTCTGTCTCTTATGAATTATTTGCCTCTCACGGACCGTCTATCTCTCTGGCTCGTTGCCTTCGAGCAAAGTGCTCTCGACCGCTCTCGTCTACCAAACTCGTGTGTAGAGCCCTCCCGGCTGTTTTCGACCCGCTTCGAATGCCCCGCACACTTGCGAGCTTCGAGGTCTGAATCGTTTACCACCAGAAGAGGACGAGTTTTGCCATGAGATCGGAATAAATTTAGAGGATATTCTCGGTTGTGATGCTCGTAGAGGGCTTGGGCTTCGCCGTAGCGGTCTTCGAGTGGCGGTCGTGAAAATTGTTGTCGCAGAGATCGAAGCTCGAGGATAAGCACCTGGGAAATTCGATTTTTGCTTGGCAAAGATTTGACTGGTTGATTGGTTGATTACTACTGTCGGAGTCAATTTGCGAGACAGCTGACGGGTCGGCGACCTTCGCGGCTGTCTCTCTGAAATCTCGCGGTATAGACAGTTGGGTTTAGCGTGTGCGAATTACTATTTACGAGCCGTGCGATCGTTGACGTGCGTGCGCACGATGACAACATAATCCGACGTACGTAATGTCTGCTTATCTCTGACACGGTCTTTGGAATTTGTTCGATTTCGATGCACCTTTATTTCTCTACGAGTTTTCTTAAATTTCATGGTAAACGAAACTTACGAGCACGAACTCGTAATGAATCGTACAGTCGATCAGAGTGCGACTTCGTCGTCGAACGAGGTACAAGCAATTCAGGAGTGAAATCGATTAACTGCGCGAAAATAAATCAATGATCGAAGAGATTTGCGAAGGTTGCAGCTGATCAGGTATTAGGGCTCCCTCCCGTGGTTGCGCGCGTGTGCACCGATAATTGAGTCCTCGGGGCCGAGATATGCTAATAAGGTCGTTTCTTTCTTTTTTTATGGGAGCAGACGGAATCGAGGTCCCAGGGAAACGGGCACACGATTCTCTTAATGGAACGATGCACTCGCCTTGGCTGGGAATCGTTATGGTGTACGGGTCTCTAAGGGCTCTCTCTAATCATTACCCTCTTTCCGACTGTCTGGGAATTGTAACAAGCGTGCAAAGCAGCTTAAAGGCCTCTCGCGCGAGCGCCGGTTCGTTAGAGATCTAACGAGGGGCGAATCGCATTGCAATAATTAGTCCTTACAAGGGCATCAGTGCCGCGCCGCTTGTCCGACGCTCGAGATAGATAGACGGTGATCAATGTCCATTTGTTAAGCACCGCCGATCCGCTAATAAGTTCACCGCTGCGTCGCGATTGTTTTCCATCGTTCCATCCTGCTTTTCGCACACACTCTTTCTCTGCATTTCTTCAAAAAGTAGCTCAATCGCATCTCGTAACCTGCAGTTATTACGACACAAGATTAATCACGAATCGACACGTTGTACGCGATTCTCCACGTTCTCTCGCGTGCTAGTCAACGTAATAATTCACAAACGGTTATCGACGCGAAGGGAGAAAAAAAAAACAAAATAAGAGAAAGAACGATGACGCGCACGAGCGATCTTCGAGATGGCGGCTGGGTCCTCGCGAAGGGGTCGATCCTCCACGTTTCCTCGCGAGTAAATTCCGTTTTCTCGCGTGCCAGTCAACTCGATAATTCACGAACGTTATCGACGCGAAGGGAGAAGACAAAAAGAAGAGAAAGAACGATGACGCGCACGAGCGATCTTCGAGATCGTTCGCGCGGTGGCTGAGTCCTCGCGAACGGGTCGATCGTACCTCAGCGATTCGATCCGCGACAGGTGCGTACGCGTTTCGTCGCGGCGCGACCACGTGGCCAGGAATAATTACAACGTCCCGTGGGCAAGGGGGCGCAGTTAGGGGCGACGCAGGAATAATTTTTCCACCAGGCACCCCCGTGGCGTGCTCGTGGCTACCCGGTGCCGGCCATGCTTTTTGGTGGGGAGGCACGGGCCGCAGTTAACCTTACTCCCCGCCTCGCGGAGGCCTCGATGGGCCCTCCAGTGCCTCTCAATCGGGCCCTGCCACCGTCGCGTCCGAAATTCCGGGGCAAGGACACACGCCATATGGTGAAACGAGACGCGTCGCTTCCGTGTGCCGTGTTTTCTTTTCGCCGCGAACGAACTCGCCGCCCCGTGCGCTCGACCGTTTTCTCCTCGACGAACCGTGTTTCTTGGCCCGACTGTTTCGCGTACTCGAACCACTGCGAGTTATCGAAGGTTCTTGGATAATTTGGATCGGTTTTAGAGTCGAATGCGAACTCAGCATTAGAAGGTATTGGACATTATTGGGTGGAGGTTATGGCAAACAATACCACGTTGTTATAAAGGATACGAGTATTTAATTTTATGATAGAACCTGTGATATTAAATTGAATTTTTATGTCAAACCTTCGATGGTATTATGAGTTATCGATTTTCAGCTAAAGTATCGCTTGCATAGAAAATTAAAGACCACGGAATTTTCCGACTCTACAAAAATCCCAAAGAATCAGAAATCAAGACAACGAACGAAAACTCACCAATTGCAAAGCATCGACTACTCGATCGAAATACCTTCGAAGGAATTAGAGTTTCGATCGAACAGTTTAATTCCACTTAATTCGAGCACTCGATAAAACCAGATTACCATTCAAAAACAACATTGATCCCAATCGACAGGTGTTTCGCGAACGAAATCAACTCTCAGTAACTCACCCTGTCATACCTCAACCATCGACCCCCAGAATTCCCTCGCGACGACCCAAACAACACCCTATTATGCTCCATTTTTCGCGCGCTTCGAGACGCTCGCGAAAGCAGGAAGTCCAACAACCAAGTCTCCGCCACAGCCTGAAACGCCGTGGTTTGAGAGCCACTGGCGGCCGCACAGTCGGCGGCATGAGAATTTTCCCACAGCCCCCACCGCCGTGGCCTGAGGCCGACGCACACCCGCTCTCGCGACGTTGCCACACCTATTCCCAGCCCGGCTAAGAGGCACTGCGACGTCCTGTTCTGAACAGAGACGCGGCGGGAAGGAGCGCGTTGGTCCCGCCGCGCGAGAGGACGACGAGGAGGCAGCGATCCGCGGAGAGATCTGAGAAAGGGAACGGCGAACGCGCTGAGGTACCAACCGGCGGCGGGGGTGGATTGGTGACAGAGAGGAGGAGAGAGAGAGAGAAGGTGAGGCTGCGTGAGAGGAGCACGATTCGGAGAGCGGACGACGAAGGGAGGAACGGTGACGAGATGCCCGGAGAAAGGTGAAAAGAGGAGAGAGAGACGTATGGCGTCGATACGCCGGCATACCTCGAACCGTTGCTGCGCCGTTGGAAAGAGACCAGACGATTGGGAAACACGGTCGTCGCGTGGAACTGTGAATGAACGATTCTGTCGGGAAATTGCGCGGGAAAGGGAGAATGGTCCGTGTCCGTTGGCTCGACGGCGAATTTGCATGGCTCGCTTTGGTTGTTACCATTATCCAATTGAGGGGAAGCGAACGACGTGGACGTAACGAATGCCCAGGGGGTTGGACCAGATCGTAGGCTCGATTAAATCGGCGAGGAAACGAGCGGAGTGCAAAGTACCATTTTTGTCGGTCGAGGTGTTCGATTAAATCGTAACTCGTTTTCCTTTTGATTTCCGTTCGAAATTGCGGTGCAATCTTGCTTTTGCTGCTGGCTTCGCATTTGACTCGATCCTGCTGACTGTTGCAGCGTTGTAGGATCGAGTCGAGCCGTGCGATTCGTCCTTTGGCGAGCAGTCGCTCGCTCAACTCTATGCCTTTCCAATTTACGTTCGTCTGCGTTACGTTCGCGACTCGTTTCTGATCGTGAAACTGTTTTGCGCAGGCTCGCGCGTTTTTGAGAAGACAGAGAGGCGAATGGAACGAGAGACACTCGAGAATGTTCATCGACCACTGGCGGAAACGGTGGCGTTACGTTACGCGTCGGAAGGGCCGCTTCCTAGTTCCCCAGTCGACGTAGGAAACAGAACGATATCCCCGTGGTAACGAAGCCGTGCAGCGACGCGGGGTCAAAGGGTTTCCAGCATTTTTTCACCACGTGAGAACCTCGCGGGTCCGCCACGACTGAAACGCGAAGCTACCAGGCGACGAACGCCTGGCTCTCCCTCGCGCGTGGGTCGAGCGGACGGTTAACGAGCAGGTCGAGATTCCGTCGAAACTTCTTCTTCCTCCTCGTCTTTTTCTTTTCACTCTAGTTTGCTCGAAACTCCGTTGTTTCGTGGGTGAATGAAACCATTCGGAGCGGCTAGGGCCTGCGGGACTAATTGCCAGCGTTTTACAGGATTCTCGAAATGCCGGTGGAACCGTTCGGCCTTGCCGACCGCATCCTTTTTCAGGCGTATCCTTGGACCTAGTCGTTTCCCATAATTACACCACTGGATCCGAAATTATCACGATTGGCCAATTCCTTGCGCCTTTGCACCGTGGTACAGATTTGTATCGCAATATACGCACGAGATATAAGCCATTTCGTGGGTATTTAAATATCTTCTTCCCTCTATCAGTCTTTGCGCCTCTAGTTTTTTATACATCGATATAATACCTGCTTTCTTTTTATATGATAATACATTTGTCAATATCAAAGACAATCAACAACTTAAAAGCCTGCAGTGATATTCACGAAACGTAAGAAACCTGTCGAGACAAATTTAGCACAGAGACAAGTCTCAGTACCTCAGTTCCACTGTTCCAAGACACGTTTAACGATCTTTTTAGACAAAAATCGCGGAACGGTGAACACGAATCAAGCGAGTCCGTTCGCTCATCGTGAATTCGTGTTTTTGAGTCGACTCTCACGGGCGGAATCGAAAGGCGAAAGAAAGGAGAGAGGCGGACGGAACTAGAGAGGGACTAGCGAAGGCTAGCGAAGCGTTGTGGCTGCGAATCGCCGAAAAAGAGCCAGATAGAGAGCCAGGGAGCCGAGTATCGGTGAATTTATACCGGTGTTCCGCTCGTTACAGCCCCGCATCTGTAACGAAGTAACGGATACGTATCCTTGGTCGAAATGGGGTCCGCACTGCGGGCAAACACCCCTCGAAACCCACACGGATAGTCACGCACGCACACGCTGTCCCTCGATCGTTCCGATCTGGGCTGAGGCTCATGGACAATCGCAATTATGGGCCTCCCGACCAGGTTGATTTATAAGTGGTGGAGAACGTTAGCCCCACCTTTTCCAACGCGCGCGCGCGCGCCTACGCTTCCTCTCCTCGAGGTGCGTGCGAGGCCCCTCGCGATTCTTCTTTTCGTTCGCGCGAGTCATCGTCGCGCTGCCTCGATTTGCCCCGCTTTTCCATCGTAATCGAGAAGGGATGCTGTGAGTCGCACTTTTCGTTCACAAATACTATCTTTTTAATACAAATTTTTAATTCGCTAGCGGTGACAAATATGAGGATGAACGAATTTAAGTAGAAATCGAGTGTTTTGGCATGAACTGTTAAAAATGCTTAAAATGTTGAGTCTTTCTGTTGGTTGCTTATCAGCCGTCGAATGAAAAAGGTGAGCAAGAAACACGGTCGCTCGTGGAGCTGTTTCTTTTCTGGCTCTCGAACGTTCTACGTAATCCTAAAATTCTTTACATCGCGGGGTAAAAAAAGTTAGGTTCACTCTCGATCGCACGGATGATGTTCCATCATCATTACGGTAGGGATAACAGTTTTTAGGACGCGCTCCCTGCGCGGGTCTGAAAGGGACGATGCAAAAAGGGGGAGAAAACCGATCGGGGCGCGTGAAGGGACGCGCGCGTTCGAACGCGGAACGGATCTGCCTGCAAATTCGTGGATTTTTCAGGGAACGCGAAGGGTACACCTCCGTCCCCCTTTCATCCACGCCAGTATCGATATTAAACGCGATCGATTCGCCGCGGGAACCGTGGCGATGCCCCCCCACGTTTCTTGCCCATTATTGCCATCGAACATGAACAAACTTGTACTTTTTTTCAATCCATACCTTTTCCACGCCCTTTCTCTACGCCGCGTCGCGGTCGAACGATTCCAAAGATGTATCAAGCGATATCTCTTCCGCTTTCTCGCGGGCAGGATAGACAGGAACCTCGTAAAGAGAGCATTTAACGAGGCTAGAGGGGAAAAGACGACGAAAGGCGGGGTATCGGTATGCCCGGTCGTGCGTTCTGCTTGTTACGCCGCGGCTGTGCAAATTCGCGGCCAGGGAAGTATTATAATGCTGGATTTTACGACGTAAAAGTCTCACGGTAGCGTGTAAACCGGCGAGCCAGTCCCCTGTAATCCGGTAACTCAAGGAGGGAAACCTCCTTGAAATTCCAGTTCCGAATCTCCGTCGAAATTCGTCTTTGCGCCTCGTACACACCACGCGCGCGCGTGTAACCATCTGTTGCACTGCGAAGTCGGTTTGCGGTAGCAATTTCCCTCGATACAGAAAGGTTCGCTCGTCTTCTAAATTATGCATTATTTTCTACACTACCATTAACCTATTACACTCGAAATTTAATAATCCATATGCCATAGACACTAATTAAACAAACTCCTCTATTTTTGATCCTCAGTAATATTCAGATTTTTGTAGCGATTTCAAATTATTAGTGATCAGTAATTTCACTGTAATACAAGAAAAGCTTAGTCTTTCGAAAAATTTTTGATCTTCAGTAACGTTCAGATTTTTGTAGCGATCTTAAATTATCAATGATTAAGGTTTTCACTGTAATGCAAGAAAAACTTAGTCTTTCGAAAGGCTAAAATGGACAAGAAACAACTTCCGTGGAGAGCAGCGGGAATCACGACGTCCAGTTGGCCGGCCAGCGGTAATGGCGGACGCGAGACGGTCGATACACTTTTGCATCGCTTTAATATTAATGTTACGCCCTGATCGCGTCGTATAATAACGTCGTGGGCCAGGATTGTGTACCGCACGTATGAGGAGATCGTTCATGAATTTTTTCGCCATTTCTTTGCCCCTCTCGTTCCCGATCGAAGCTCTAGCTCACTCAACTCTAGCTCAGAGGACGCGCGTGTGTACCAATACCCGCGGAACCAGCGCGGATCCATAGGAAGTTTAGTTAACCGCTCTATCGAGCATAAATTATGCGCGCCATTAGAGTTGGTAAGCACGGTTCACGACCGGGTTTTGCATCGCTGACCGGCGACTGATACCGATAGATAAGGGCGGAAGGAAAGTGGACACGTGTTTGTGTACCGGCGCGGTTATGCCACGTACGCCCGTCGAGAATAATTCTTGCATACTCCTCGCTTGGTACCCGGATTTCCTGGTGCCGCTCTGGCTCGAGGCATGGTCGCGCTACAGATTTTATACTCTTATACTTTCATTGAATTAAGATCGTTCGCCGCGTGCACTTCTAACTGGAGCCACGATTTCAATTCGACGTGGCGTCGAGAAAGGGAATCTTGTGACTTCGCAGCTTCGTGTTTGGTATTAGAAACTACTCTGACGATAAAATAAAAAATTAGTAATTGTGTTTTCTCATTGGTTTCCATCGCTAGGGTATACAGACGAACCGTGACCAATTAAAAATGAAGTCACGAGATATCGAACGCATCGAACGTGTTCGCGTAATGGCGATGAAGGCTGGTAACTCTTATAAACTTTCCTTTCTCGTTTAATATCCGAAGCGTGGTATCCACGGTTCTTAAATTCCCGTTAAACTTCTTCCAACCCCCTCGTCTCTTTTTGCCTCCACCCGATCAGCCCGAACGCGCAGCGACAGAAGATCGCCGCGGGACCATTAACCATAGAGTTTAAATATGCATTTTATTTGCTTAGATAAAAGATCCGATCGGTCCGCGCAAATAAACCGAGCGTCATGCTACGTCGATCCTCTTGATCCTCCGCTAAGCCCTCTCGCCTCTATGACCACGGTTTTTACCCCCTCGAGGGTGGCACGCCGATTTGCGTTTTAATCGAACGGCGTATCGCGCCTTTTTGCCGGTCGTTCCACGGAATCCTCCCCGGAATATTCCCCCCCACAGCTCGTCGAGCACTCTGTATTTCGTTCCACGGCGGGATCCTCAGGCGAGAGAAATCCTCGCTCATCATCGCGCGGCTATTTGTTTACCGCGCGCGTAGCGGTAGTGCAACGATCGGTCGATACGTCCAGCTATCAATTTCACGGTCATCCGGCTGTATCGCTTTATCACGGACCGCCTGCTCGTTTTTCCGCCCGTCCTTTCTTCGGGTCCACCATAAATTCGTGGAACAATAAAGGGGCCCTGGGATGTGTTCGTGGCTCCGCTTTGATGCAACAATTATTCTTTTTCGGTCCGCGCGGGAAGGAACGGCCGCGTCGCGTATTAATGAGTTCTCTTTATGACCCTGGCGATCGTCAATGGGGCCTGGCTGATCAAAGGAACACCCTTCGACAGCTCTCTATAATGTCTCGCGATCGTTTGTTTGCACTTCGCTCCTTCCTTTGCTCGTTTAAAATTGCTCCTTTCAATTCCGCGGTACGTGTACCTTGGCGAGGCGTTATTAGGCACGGAGGGAAAGTTTTGTTGGTTTTGAAGATCGAGCGGATAGCAGCCGATTGAAATGTATCACGGAAGCTTTTGCTTGTGTTTTATGATACTCGAAACGTGTATTATACCTCTCCTCGCGATTTTATCGTTTAAAATGGATCAGAGTGTATAGAAATTTTACGAATGTAACATATATTTAAAAAATTAAATATATACCACAACGTTTCTTCTCTCACAAAGGCGGACTACTAATCGAACTGATTTCCAATCGTGTTGCAGGCTTCCGCGGGGACCAGTGCGAGGAGAACATCGACGACTGTCCAGGCAACCTGTGCCAAAACGGCGCGACGTGCATGGACAGGATAAACGAGTACGCGTGCCTCTGCCCGCCGTCGTACACGGGCACGCTCTGCGAGCAGGATGTGGACGAGTGCTCGGTACGGCCCTCGTTGTGCCACAACGGTGCCACGTGCACCAATTCACCGGGTAGCTACTCGTGCATATGCGTCAACGGGTGGACAGGGCCCGACTGCAGCGTCAACATCGACGATTGCGCGGGTGCAGCCTGCTTCAACGGCGCTACCTGCATCGACCGCGTCGGCAGCTTCTACTGTCAATGCACCTATGGAAAGACTGGTAAGCGCACGATTTCTTCGACAGAATTTTCGCAAACGAGAACGTTCGCAATAGAGTCAATCATTTATCGAAACTAACGCCATCTTGGTCCTCTCTCTTTCTCTCGTCGAGAAGTCGCGGGTGTCGAACAAATGGCACAAGTCACGAGCAAAGAATTAACCATAATCGTTGTAGACTGGAAAAAGCGAGGTAGAGTCCTCAACGCGCGCAAACGTTCCATGAATCGCGACGAATCCGCGGAATGAGCTCGCGCCGGTGCTCAGGAGACGAAGGCAAGGCTGCTCGCGGAATCGTGTCGGCATTATGCATCGCAGCAGCGTGGCAGGTGCATCTGCACGTGCACAACGATATGATGCAGCCCCTCGTCGGGCCCGTCGGAATCCCGGGATTCCGGAGGCTGGTGCGCACAGGCCTTACGGAGACCGCGGCGACCTTGACGATTGAAAACGAGTTTCTGTCCTTACTTGCCCCTAAGCGAGGCCTGGCGGTGCGAGCGCGGTTTTGCAGATCGATCGCGGCGACGGCCAACGATCGCCAAATACAGGCATCCTTCTTCTCTCTGGCTGCGATTGCGATTCCACGCCAACCACAAGCCCCACCGACTTTTTACCCCCGGCGCGCGCGCGCGCGCAACCCCGGGAAATTTGAAACGCAGGAATTCGCGGGTTAAGTTAGTGGCTCGCGTCACGGTTAAGGGAAGGATTTCAACGGGTTTAAACCATGCGTTCGCTGGCTTTTTGTCCACGCGGACGTGACTCCGCCGCTGACATTCCTAACGGGTGGTTGTTGATCGTACTTGGCTCTAGAACGCAGAGGTTCGTCGTTTTTGCACGCGCAGTCGTTGCGGTGTACCTTTTAACGAGGCTTTTTAATTTCGTCGGGACGTTTTTCTGGGTAAATCGAACGCGCGAGTTTGCAGCGATCCGTGCGCTGGGTCGAGTTAAAACAGTGCACGAAGTCGGTTACAAAAGCGTTGGAACCACGTTTGTCTTCTACTGCTAATATCTTATCGCGTTCTAATCTGTGGTTGAAGAGCGTCTTCCGGTAGATGCGAATCGTTCACACGATAAAGTAACCGGCAATAAGTTTACTTTTTCAATTTTTGTTCACTTCGACCAGCAGAGCGTCGGACTCGTGCTAACATTTTCCTGTTAACTGTTCATTTTTTTTTTTCTCCAAACTAATCACTTTGGCTTGTGAACCGCTGATGTATCAATAACTCGGTGTTGATTCAAAAATTAGTACCGACGAGAGATTAGCTGATTCAATATTGCCTCATTTCCCCACTTTAATCCCTAACGCAACAGGCACACATTTCAACTGGTTTACACACATGTGTTCCCACGGTGCGCACACAGCGTAACATGCGGTACACGCACTCGCCACTTTATACTATCTCACACTTACCACTTAACGCCCGGCGAAACAAAAATCCACAATACCACTCATCGTTCACCCTCTAATTACCAACGCGCCGCTTAGGCCACTCTCGAAACGTCCCCTTAAATCACCTGCTACAAGGCCCGGCAGGACTCCCGCCGCGGTTTTTTGCCGCGATATCAATAAGGATCGAACGATGGGCCCGCGGATTTACGATCTCGTTACCCACGGGAACGCGTTTTAACAGCGCGTACAAGTTAACGGGCCAGCGATGCCCGCATGGGACGCGTAACGATGGCATCTCGAGGGCCGTGTTTAAAAGCGAGGGGGCTCGTTTTCTTGCGCGTACAGGACGCGGTTACAGTTAACCCGCGGGTGTGTAATCGTGCATCTGCGTCCGCGGTTCACTCCGCTTTATACGCGAACATCCTAGACGTACCTTGTCCCGTTATCGAGATCCAACCGGCGTTCGGGTGCCATTGTTCAGCCGGTGACCAACAAAGGGCACCGACTTTACCGCTGCGTTTAAATAGCTGGCTCGAGAACAATTAAACGGCGAATTTTGGTAACGACTCGCAAGGATGAAGGCTGCTGATTTCCTTTTAATTTAATCTTAAACGGTCATTCTTTGATAATTATAGCAGGAATTGGAATTTAAATTTGTAAATGTGTACGATTACGGGTATTTTTGTCGAGGATGGAACGTCCAAAGAAATACTTTTTAGTCGCGCATCATCGAATGTTTCGAGCAATTTCAATTGGAATTCCTTCGATTTCCTCGCCGCGCGGAGCAATTAGACCGGCTTGTCGTGCAACCTCACCGGTGTTACCAGCAATTCATCGAATACCATTGCTGGGATTTGTCATAGCTACCTTTTCCTTCCTCTGTACGCGCCGCGATCTTCGAGCGTACGTAACGTTTCTGGATAGATTACGATCGAACGCGCCAGGTCTTAATGATGTCCATCTTTGGCAGCCGCCGCGTTTGGCGCTCGACGAGCGACACTTTTGTCCTAGAAATGCACGCAACGAGGCCGCGATTAGCCGGCCCCCCTTCAAAATGGCGGACTAACACGGTTGCCCCGATTTTTTCCCCGCGATCGCTCGACAATCGTCGGACAGTCGAATTATTCCTTCTTTTACATTTGAATGCGTCTCTAAAAATGCTGTATGTAAACGATCTTCGACAATAATTATCTCACACGCAGCTCTTGCTATTCGTACTTTAAATGAACGCTTTTATTTTTAGTAATAACTATTATAAACTTCACGTATAAAGTTAACTCTTTCAAGTTCTCAGTAATTCTTGTAAAAAGTGATTCAAAGAAGAAATTCAACCTATACAATATTTATATATCTGTTCTATATGATTTTTCCACGATTTTTCCTGTGACGCCACAGTGGTCATAGGTGTGGTTACAATTGTAAAAAACGAATGACAATTGACAGTTAGTGCATTTTGAATATGGCCAATATATAGAAGATACATTGAAATAAAAAGTGGCATCTTGAACAGAACATGTGATTCCGGTGTAGCAGTCAAAGTGTTAATAACATATCGATTCTATCTCCTACGAGTCACAAGATGAACACACGTAATTTAATTAATTTCGTTACTAACAAGAATATTTCGTTTTCAGGATTGCTCTGCCATCTCGACGACGCTTGCACCTCGAACCCTTGTCACGAGGGCGCGATCTGCGACACCAGCCCGATCAATGGGTCGTTCACGTGCTCCTGCGCGACCGGTTACAAAGGGGTGGACTGTTCGGAGGATATCGACGAGTGCGAGCAGGGTAAGCGATCGATTCGTTTCTCTTTCACCCTTCTCTTCTCTTTCAACAACCACGTCGCGCATCGCGACGCATATTCTGCGTACCATTCGCGATAACACGAACGTCGATACATTCGCGTTTCATTTTTCACGGACGATAATAGGAACATTTTCAATTACACGCGAATCAGACACGATTCGTGCTCGTCTCGTCGTTCATCAACGAAGCTGATCGCTGGAAAAAGAATGTACACGTGGCCAGTGTAATCGAGACAAGTATATATTATTGTCCGTAACGACGATTAATTCAGCGATACGTTGGCAAGAAACGGTCCCTCGGGATCAGCATGTACATTCTGAAATAGTTGCGAAAGTAATCTCGGTCTAAAACGAAAGCACCGCGTGGCTTCGCTTCACGGTGCCTCCGCTGGGCCACTGGTTATTAATGATTCGTCCGTTCGAAAAACGCGCGCTGATGATTTCGCGGATGAACGAACGAGAAAAATAATCGCGGAGATTGCATCTTGGTAGATTTTATCGTGGCGCCGGTTAGATTCTTGTATGAACTAACCGGGGTGAATAATAAACCGTGTTCCACTGTTCGCCAGGGTGCCTAAGTAATTCGAGATACTTGTCTATTAAAATATGGATAATTTTACGTTTCAATTCAGAGTGCTTGGTTTCATTTAACATCGCAACAATTTATTTAGACAACGATCTCTGTGTTGAAGTGGAGATAAGTTCAAACGTGACCGTGGTTTTCGGATAATTCACAGCTGCTCTGCTAAATAACGTTCGCGAGAAAAATCATTTTTATGGTAATCATACTAATGAAAATATTAATGAATACGTATTTTCCATAACTATTGAAAGTCATATAAAATTTAAAAGTAAATTAGTGACCAGAAATAATGTTTAAGATACCTTCATAAAAGTATCAACGAGTACCTACTTTCTAAAATGATCAAACCCACTTAATAATCACTGAAAAAAAGCGAACGAAACACCAGTATATCACTTCAGTATCATTTACTTCCCCAATCTCCGCATCGATCAATCTCATTATACCTTCGCGTATTATAAATCAACGAGCACCGGAGAGCATCATTTACAGTAACCTAAACATCTCGTACGATCGTCCTACGTTCGAGATCGCCCACGAGAAACCTCGAGCTAAAATAAACATCGTTAAAAAAAGAAAGTAAAAATAATCGAAACGAAGACAACTCGTCAGAGAACCGGTGGAGGAATTCCTCGGTTACGCGGTGCGTTCGTGCCGCGGATCCGAAACGAAATACCGATGAGATCAAATCCGGATGGCCTCGTCGGTCGCGCGGGGTCAATGCGTTACTTAAAACGACTTCATCGTTTCTTTCTGTTCGCCCTGGCCCCCTCGTCCGTACGCGCGGGTCACCGCCGCGTACTTTGCACGACCCGCGCGCGTCAACTTGGGACCGCGTGGGCAGCAATAAACCGGCCGGTCGAGAGCCACCCGCTCTCGAATGTTCGTGGCTCGTTAGAATCGTCGAATCGGTGAATAAAAATCGGGATTAAGCGGCCCCGTTGCGTGATCAGCCGTCTCTGAACGCACAATGTCTCGTTAGGCTCGATACGCGCCCTGTATCGCGTTCTCGAATAAACGATAGGCACCACGCGTCGAGCAAAGAATCGGGTTCGTTCCAGTGGATATTCGGTTTGGTGTCTCGATCGATGTGGAGTCTCGTTTAATTTCATTCATTTGTTGTGAGATATCGCTTTCGAATACATTCAGTGTCTACGCTATATATTTTAGACAAATTTAAATAACACCTGAGGTGTGAAATATTAAATCCTATCTGAGAGGTTAAAGTAAATTCAAATTTTCTAATATCAAGGACCCCAAAAGTAGCTATGCATAAATTTGCAAAATTGAAGAAATAGAGCGATAAAAGATCGTCGTTACAAGGTATAGTAGTTATAGGGAATCGTTTGCTCCGATTCGTCGGTACGTAACATGTCGACGCGAGAGATCGAGGACGGACGATAATTATTAGATTAATGCGCGCGATCATGCGAGAAAGCCCCCACGGTTCGAGCAAATTGAAATCCCAGACGGGGCATCGCGAGGGGAAACGGAGGAACCGATCGAGGCGGGGATCGATTAATTCGGTGCTGGCTGCGCCTCGTTCATCCTTTACCGCCGGTGTCGTCGCTCGTGATTGATCCATCACGAACCGGGAACCCTTCGATCGACGCGTCGTAGCCATCTTATCTGAATACATCTGATTGCGAAGCGCACGATCACCCGTTGTGGGAAACGTATGCGCGGATACGGAGAACTCGTTCCAATTAAACTCTCGTGGGACGGACGTTCGTGCCGGAGCAAACTGTGCTTTAACAGTACGAACGCTGTCTCGTCTTTTCTCGCGAATATGCTGGACCTTAATACGATAACAAATTGCAAATACAGAGATGAATGGAAAAGGGAACGCAACAAGAATGAACGAGGTACAGAATAGAAGGCATCGAGTCACGAAATTCGTGGAAATTACGGGCGCAGGTAAACGCGTCCTCTGAATAGTGGGTCAACGAAGACGGATACACGAAAGGAAGAGGATGCTCCTTTCAACCGAAACTCCGCAGCTTCGTTCGCGATCCGTTTCTCAAAAGCATTCCAGGCGAACACCTGTAGGGTGCAACGCACTTTAATAAGCATCCAGCTCGCTTCGATCTCCCTGTGTTGTCCCTCTTCTTATTCCCCTCTCGCGTAGCGAACTTGTCATTCGCGAGGGCCTCCTCGCCCTCTTCGTTGGCGAACGAGGCAGCCAGCTCTCCGCGGGTCCCGCGATCGATCGATCGAACCGGGTCCCAGCGTGCCAGCGACGATTATTAATAATTCCGCCGGTGTAATTGATGGTCCGTCCAGGGATTTATGTTTCGTGGTACGCGTTACGTGCGTCGATACCGATCGATCGAGAAGTTGTCCCGGGAACGCCCGGTCCCGCGCACCCTCCTCGATCCTTTTCAACGCGGCAACGTTGATTCACCTCGCGTACGCGAATAATGAAGCGTATTTACCGATTCGCGCCGCCTCGTCGCCCCGATCTCGCACACGCGTTACAGAAACACGTCGAATCTGCACGATCGACGAAAGTCCCGATCAGATTGGTTTTCGGTAAAACTCTCTCTGGAGAGAGAGAGACGAGGTGCACGCCAGCTAGAAGTTTTTCGAGCGAGCAATTTCGCCTGGTTTTCGAGCAGGATCGTGAAACCTTTTCGCGGTAATTATCGAATGAAAATGGTGGATATTAGACAAAGTTGCGATGAGAAATTTACTAGTTTCAACTCGGATGTTAAATGAATAAAACGGCGTTAATCGTGTAATTAAAGAGAGATTTAAAGGAAGTTAAAATTCCACATTCGCGACGTCCTGAAATCCCGTGGAAGGAAAGCAGCGGAGCTTGAAATGATTCACGCGTGAAACGTTCGGGCTCGCCCTGAGAAAGGCTGCGGAATTTGGAATTAAACGCGAAACCGTGAAAATCTGTTAGAGCGCGCGGTGCAGCGCAGCGGTAAACGAGCTCGCAATTAACCGACGGACAGCCAGTAGTCGCGGTTTAATTAATAGCACGGCGTAGAATCGAGGAGCCAGCATGGGGGCCCACACACCGTCGGGCATTTCCACGCGGATGGCCGCCGCGCTGTTTATCTCCGCGCATTATCAATAGGAATTCGATTTATGATATCGCGCAGGCACGGAACGGGCTGTCAATCGTTACGGTGGCGTCACGTCGCCCCACGGAAATAAGGGGAATACGGCCGTGGCCGTGCTCGATCACCCGTGAACCAGGAAAAATGCTAATGGTCATGGTAACGAGAGAGAGTAACGCGCGCACCGTTAACGCAAAACGAAATCGATCGAGCCTGCTGTCTGCCGGAGCGGAGTAACGAACGAAAAAGAGAACCGTCGTCGCTTTTTTTTTTCTCGATTAATGCTCCGTTTTAATGCACGCCCGCCAGCTTTTTGCCACATGTCTGCGATAGATTATTGGCATTTCAAATTTATCCATTTGCAAGTCGAATCCACCCCTTTGCGAATCAGAGCCACCTTTTCGCAGATCGTAGACTGGATAGTAAAAGATGACAAATTTCATTCGAAAAGTTCAAGTCAAGTAACAGCTTCTTCGATTATTACAATATTATCCCCATAATTGAATGGTATTTCAGAAAAAAAAACATATGTAATAAATACCTCTAAAGTATTGTAAGAAAAGAATAATTCAAGCAACACCTTGCAATCTTCGAAAACAACCGACGAAGAAAGTAAAACCAGCGACCGCGAACTCGTTCAGAGATCGAAGCCGCGTAGCGTCGAAACGAAAAAGGAGCAAGAAGGGTTGGGACGAAGAAGGAGCGGCAGTTGAAAATGCATCTAAGTAAATCCAATCCCATTCATTCGCGGGCTGCGATAATAAATACGCGCCGCTAGGCGAGCGCGGCGGTTAATACGTTTCGTTCCAGACAAAGACACTTCATTAATAATCGGAAATGGTTCTTTTGTGCGATCCTCGCGCGCTCCACGCGAGGACCGCGTCTCTCTGTGCCTCTCGCGCGAGGGACGAGGCCCGCGCTGCGCATTAGCGCGAAAGGTGTTCCCCGCACGGGTGCGTTAATCAACCACGCGGCGGAATTAATTGGATTTCGGGGGTGAACGTTAACAATCGGGCTCGTTTGCCTCGGTCCAGGGACACACAGTCCGCGGCGGGAGTGTCTGCGTCGTTACGACCGACGCGTAACGACCCGCGATCACGATTCATTTTCTCTATTTCATTAAACGCACGAGACGCGGCTCGTTCCTTGGCCAACGGCCCGGGGGGGTAATTCAGCGAACGTCCACGAGGCGTCACGTCCACCAACGATGATCAATCTGTCGGGATCTTTAACGCCAGCTTCCTTCTCTTACGCCCCGTTGCGGGATTCTCAATTTTTCTTTTTGTCTGCACGAGACGCTCGATCTTTTCAATTATTCGGATACGCATCTGTTGGATCGAAATTGGCGTTGCGTTTGACTTTCGGAAAAATGTGTTTACGACGAATTAGATAGACTTCACTGTCGTCTTAGAATCGGTGTAGCTCATTAAAAATCGATCATTCGCTTTCACCAGGAGATACTCTTCTTCGCGAGCGTCTGTCATTTTTACTTCACTTTCTTTAACATGCTCGATTATGTCGAATTACGGCGAAATTATCAGTGCAGATACTAGTTTTTCGCTGGGATATTGAACGACTCGCATCGTGGATGATCGCTGCCCAATCTGAAGCTCGTGAAAAATCCACAGAGTCACGCAAAGAGACAATTTTAAATAAGAGTGGACCTATAAAAACATCGGAGGAAAGTACAGGAAGCCACGTATCCTGCCTTTACTTTCCCCAAACGATCAACCGTCCACGATCGTTACCAAACGCGATAGTCATCCCCAATAGTTCTGCTAGGAGAAATCGTCGAGAAGTCCCTCTCGAAACATCCAGACTGCCCCCTGCACCAGATTTCGTCCGTTAAGAACTTTTTTTTTTTTATAGCCGCATAATGAATTAAGGATACCAGTTTTTCTGGACGAGAAGAGGCCAGGCCCTCTCGTTCGGGAACCCGTTCCCTCTGCTAGACAGTACCCCCGTGTCATGCTTCGAACGCGAGGATTGTAATTAGGAAGACATTACTCAAAGAGGGCCTTTTTTTCCCCCCGTGGGACCAAAACGATTCTCCCTGCGCCTCTTCTTCTCCTTCTGCCATTGCCACTCTTGCTTCTCGTTTTTACACCCCCTCTCGCTCGTGGTTTTCTTCCCTGATGGGCCACGGGTTCGTTTTCAGCCCGAGTTCCCCATTATATCCCTCTCGTGACTACTGGACCCGGGGTGGAACACAATTATCGGTCGACTGGCGAGGACTGCGCCTTCGTTCTTGGTGCCGTTCGGTTGACAGTGATAAAGGATGAAGATATCTCGAGAGTCAGGGTGGGCGTTTGGGTTTGATTCGCGAGTAAGGATCATCAACGGCGCGCGGCTATCGTCCCTCCTTCGCCTCTTGTCTATTTTTAGCTCGGATGAGGAACTGGGTTATTTCTCAGGTTGTCTCTTCGTGGCATCGCTGGTCTCTGCGAAAGAGTTTGAGAAAAGGGATGTTAATCGACGCTCGATGAGATTTGTAGATGTATGCATACGATTGCGAAAGCTTAGTTGAAATCAGTGGTTGAAGGAAGAAATAACCAGGTCCATTTTTGGTCAATTTTGCTAAGCACGTGTCTTTGTGTGTACCATCGATCAGCTGATAGACGATCGATGTTAAATAATGTATCGCACTCTTAGAAATCGCGTAGTTCGTTAAATAAGAGTTCGAGAGGTTACAAGGAACCTTTAAACGTGGAATAAGGCACGATCAGATAAATCTCGACCAACTTTCACGATTAAATCGCATCAGAATTTATTCGGTAGCCCAGCTAAAAAGCTACAGTTCCAAGACGGTTTCCAAGTTACGAAATCGATCGCCGCGTAGCGCCCAAAACGAGAGTCGCTTCCACAAAAACCGCGAGATCGTCGCATCTCGTTCGAGCCTCAATTACACCGGCCAGCGCAAAACGACATCGCGTTTCCAGTCGCAACTTGGTTAATTGCGATATTATTCACGACGCGAACCCGGGTTCATGGAAATTTCGGCGTTCTTCTGCGCCCTGGACAGTCGCAAGTTTTTCCTCCCCCTCCAGAGCGACTCCCACAAAGGGAAAGAGGATTTCTGGCGGGGTCGAGCGGTTTCGAGGAACGGACGCAATTTATTCCCCTCGCGACGCTACCGCTCCCGCGTCGCTACGCTTCACCGCGCGGCCCCGGTTCTTGCGATAATTTCGCCGCCACTTGCCGACCAATCGCGGTGAAGACAAAGAACCTCCCCGTCGGAGGACAGCGATGTCGTCGTGCGTGTCGTCGCTTATAAATATTTAACGGCGGATACCCGAAAACGCGCGGCGAGAGGGACCACCGCAAACCGGGTCGTCCCCCGTCCGGTGTTGAGTTACGCGGCCATCTTTGCGGCCGCTGGATCCCCGCGCCCAAGGTGACACCGACGAGACGTCATAATTCGTGACAGCCGCGGCGAACGGGGTGAAAGTACCTCGCGTGACAACCGGACCCCCGGTTTTCTCGTTTCGCCTCGCCTTTTTGTTGTTTACCCGTCGCTCGGTCAACCGGTGAATTAATAACTCGGATTGGACGGGAGGTGGGACGGTCTTAATTTCGTCGGGTGAAATAGGGTCGCGAAGCCGCCGCGAAGATGATGAAGTCATCGTCGAAGGGAGAGCGCGAGGTTGGATTGGCTTTTTATCGCGGTGAGAACGCGACGGGTGTGTGCAATTGTAATTTTTAATGCGATCTCGCCGATTTTTCGAGGGGTTCTTAAAGATCGTGGATGGGACGGGGTTAAGAACGTGGCGCGTTTGGTAGGATCGCGCGAGGTTTTGGAATATCGTAACGTTATTGGAATTGGTTTTGGTAGCAAGTGGATCTTGATACACAGCGGGAACAAATTTATTCTGCGATGCGAAGATAGGTCGGATAAAAGACGGAAGAGGGGTACTTTTGTTATAGCAACAGGTTAAGAAGTACTCACGGCTTTTTCTACCGATATCTTTCGCATCATTGTTGCGTATCGTTAAAAAGCTGCACGTTTAATTCATACACATGTTGCAAGAAGGTCGTAATTGGAATGGTTTTATCATAACGCAACAATACTTCCCATAGTTCATTTCTAATTACAAGGTAAATAAATACGCGTACTATTCATTAGACATTAAAATGTTACGGTGTACAAGACAGATCTCACGTTCTATTCAATGTAGCCGGATTTCTACCGTGAACTGTAATACTTCGCGCGAATATTTCCGTGTGTCGATATCTCCCTTTACAAACTTTGCATGGACGGTTCAAAAGTATAAGGCAGTCTTTTGTGAAGAGTCTGACGGGCAGTGTTTAAAATCAGTTTCACACATTCGATTAGAGGAACAATTTATATTCAGAATATAAATGTTCACATTGTAACGCGTAATGCCTGCATATATTCCACTTCCTTCATTTTACAAAGTAGTATTACACTTTCAGTCACAAATATAGGTTTATAACGGATAAATTCCCAATATGATTAGCAAATAATTACAGAAATCAGAACAGCAGCCAGCTATATTGAAAACCAATAAATTTCCTTATCTTTGAAATTTTATTAAATATCGTACCACTGATACCATGCAAATTCTTTAATTACGAAGAATAATGAAATTATGGTCAAATAAATCATTTCTATTTCATCGAGCGAATTTTGCGAAACATCAGTAGAGTTACTCGACAGTCCATCTTCAATTACGAAGGAAACCATCAATTTTTGTTTCGCAATTGTCTCAGATTAAATATCCTACGATTGTCAATCTGTAAACAAAATTTCCAATGAAAATCGCGAGTGTCGTGAAAGAAAGCGAGCGAAGCGCGTCGGATCGCGCCGAAATGTGGCGAACAGCTCGAGTTCCACCCCGTTTCCTCCCCTGCGTGAGTAACGGGCTTCGTGTGAGTTCCGCAAGCCCCCGTCGTTGCGTGCCAACGCGTAACGAAATCCCTCTTCCTTCGTGGTCAAGCTCCGCGTTGGTGCCCAGGCTTCCCCGGCTTCCTCTTCGTTTTCGTGCCGAAGTCGAGTCTCCTCGGGCAGATCCTACGTCCTCTCCTCCCTTTCTTTCCCTTCCATCGGAGGCGGCGGCACCTTCGGGCCCTCTCGCTACCTGCTCGCTAAACAAAGACCCATTGTTACATCGAAATTTGGCAACGTTGCTTCCACAATGGTAAGCCGATACGAGAGCAGAGCCACTTCGTATACCTGCGTCGATCGACGGCATACCTGCCCCTTGGAAATCCGGGCCACGATGGAAATCCTCTGGACGCCACTGTGTTTCTTACCTGCTTGACAATCGTTCCTTTCGATATTGGATTATGCTCGATACTCTTCGCGAGAGTAGATAGAGAGAGACAGAGAGAAGTTTGGTGTCTGGAATTTGTTAAGAAGAATAGGATATTTTTATGAAAATATTTCTATAATATTGCATATCTTAATTATAATTTGTCAAATATTTTGTAGCAACGGAGAGGAATGTCATTTTCCAATTATTTCGTAATTCATAAATGTTTCGAACGTACGGACGTATGCACTTGGATACCGAGGTGAGCAAAATCTAAACGTGTCCCATTTATTTGGAGAAGTACGTCCTGTCCCTTGAGCCAATCTTGCTTATCTGTGGATTCCTGTTAAACAAAGATAGGTCCACCAAAAAAAAACGTAGAGATACCTTCTCCCTCGAACATTTCAGTTGCGTATGTTCAAACACACGAAACGCACGTACGAATCCGGCGATAAGAGGCGAGTACGAATTTCCTCTGAACGGTTCTCTCTTCCGATTTAAAACGCGCGAGAAAACCGACAGATAAATCACGGGAGGTCTGCCCATTTTCCGGTCGCGTTGTCGTCGCTGCGGGACAGGACGTTGGTAATAAGATTTCGCCGGAAGTGGAGGCTTAAGCCCCTTTCCGATTGGTCTTCTTCTTCTTCTTCTTCTTCGTCTGGTTCCAATTCAAGTTATTTGACTTCGAGTAGCGGATACTTAAAGTGGCGTCCATTTTTTTTACCTTTGCTTTTTAATTATACTTTCAATCGTCACGTGGAGTACTTTCTCTAGCTTTCTTCGAATTTTCGTAGTCCATCGTTTGAAATCTACTAGAAATCAAGGCGCAGGTTGCCTTCGTCTGAAATTGCAAGATGAATGTTTATTATAAAATAGGAGACGTTTAAATTTGTGAAACGTAATTTCCTCGATGGTTTTTAAAACAAAATTATTCGCAACGACAGCTCTACAACTTTAATTGGAATGTACCGTACAACTGAAACAGTGTGCCATGTAAAACGTGTCAAGTCACAAGCGATCGAGCGATTTAAGTGGCAGCTACCTAAAAACGAAGCGACACGATCGATAAAAACGGACACACACCGACTCGACAAGTTAAAGTAACGGGTTTTCGCATTGATAAAGTGGTTTCGAGTGACACCAGCACGAATTTATAAATACACGACTGCTCCGCTGGTCCTGCGATGCCTCGGGATGAGCAGTTTCTCAGGAGGGAGGGATCGCAACTGGCGGCAGAGGGCAACTCGCGGACGAATCTAATTAAACGCTAAATTGTTATTTTAGGTTTAATAACAACCATAATGACCTCGAGCTCGAATCCCGGCTCTGTTATTATCTAGATTGCATATTTTCTGGTAGATTAAGCTCCCCGAGCGTAGCTGAGCGTCGATCCTCGGAGGACGAGAGGCAGAACCGCGCGCTACCGAACGCACGAACCTCGTAAAACTGCGCCTCCTCGCTAAGTGTAGGATTGATCGATTATCCGCGATATTATACCCGAGGACAGGGGATACACCTTCGATATTACGGAACCAGCGTGAGCCGGGTAATCGCGTGTACTGAAATTTCTGTATTAAAGAACCGCCGGTGGCCAGGCCTCGTCTGAAAGCAGCCGCAATTAACTGGGATCGCTAAACGAACGATTCCCTCCCTCGCCGCCACGGTTCGTCTTCTTGGTACGTTTACGACGTGGCTATGAAACATCGTTTCGCAGTTGGCTGTTTATACCTGGATACACGCTCTTTCCAGCCAACTATGCGTTTTTTTTCGTGAGACGCTTTCGAGCTAGGCGCATCGATGCGTAAATGTTAGGACAAATGGCGATCAGGTGTATTTAAGTTACTCTTGATCTAGCCATCCTAGCTATGTTTTGAAGGTTCGATTTTGATACTTCTGTGCTTTTTTTATTTTTCATAACAGGAAATTCAATTTTGAATATATTTTGTATAATCTACTTTATAGTAAACTAATATTTCCATATACCAAAAAATAAGTGTTCAATAAATTTTCAAAATAAATATCGCATCTTGTAAACTCACGTCAAAATTAATTTCTATAAAAGTTGAAGAATCATTCGAGTATAAATTTCGAACACTTGCAACGTTAAACACCAGCGTGTCCCTCGTTGAAACAAATTCCAAGAGAAAATCCTCTCGTTGCACAACGCGCGCGTCTCCCCCGAATGCAACCATCCGAAAGAAAACGTGGTTACATCGGTAACGGCGCATAGCCGCGAGAAAGAGCAAATAGCAAAACCTGTTGAATCCCCTGGAACATAGTTCCGACAGCGCCATGTGCCAGCCATCTATCTACCTCTCTCCAGCGGTGTCCTCTCCCTCCCGTCATTTGTCGCGGGTATGTATCGAGCCTCGTCCTTGAGGACGACGGGCTCGCCGACCGATTCGTCATCCGTTCGTCCCCGCCGGCTCGATCGCGGACAAGACGGAGCAATGCGTTTCTTGCCTGGACGCGGGCCGCTCCGCAACACGCGTTACACCACCCCTTGCTCGCCTCTTTTTCCTACCCCTCCGATGATGCCTGGGCGGTTTCTTTCCGCGCGCGTCCTCGCGAAACGTCGCGCGCTGCGACACAGCAATTACGCGCGGAAAAACCAGCGGCGAATTACAGGTATGCAAGCGACGAGGAGACGGTTTATGAAACGGTTGCCAGCCGCGTTGCTCGGGGGGAGGGAAAAGTTCGTAAAAGGGGGTAATTGCAGATATATCGTGAGCGTTGCGGCGAGTATGGCGGCGCAGGGAGAGCCTCGATGCTCGTTTTTGGATCAGACGCGCATTGTATGCTAAGGAGGTTGGTACGCGGTGTCGAATGATTCACGCGAACCTGGCGGATTCCTGCGGCTACGGGACGGAATTCCTGAATGGTTTCGGTGTGTAGCGAGGGGATCGGTTTATGGTTCTCGCGTGGGGATAGGGTTGTAGTCGTTGGTAGTAAGAGCGGAACCTGATTAGTTTCTGGTTAATGGTATTCGTGTGTACACGTGAAAGGCAGCCTCGCGATCGTTCGAGATCTATAGAGGAATCTTGGAATCGAAGTATTCCACTTATTCGTATTTTAATATAGTCACTAATTTTATGTGTACACGGTGCGTAACAAATACCGCTCGTGTTTCCGCGTTCAGGCTTGGAACACAGATGTGGAGCGTCAGGTTTTAGTTTAGATTCCTGGGTGTACGTTTAGGGTTTCTTGTTGTCTGAATACCACGATGTCGTTTTATTTTAGCCGGACAGTCGAAACGATGAGCGAACAGTCGAAGATCTGTGTGCGATTATCGTATAATCTATTTGTCGTTAACCTTTTGCGCTCGAATGGCGACTCTCACTCGCCACGATGTTTCGCGTGGCAACTCGAGCGGCTGTATTTATGCTGAATTTCGTTATCTCCAGTTGATAGATGCGAAGTATTGGTTCGACAATAGGTTTATGTTTTTGGTTGGAAAGTGACATTGTGACGTAAAATTCCTCTACGACTGTAGTCTTGAATACGATGTGCTTAGCTTCAGTACAGTTTCGACTATCGTAGCAAGCACACGTATCGCCAAGTTTTCCACGACTCGAAGTTTTGAAAGTTTTAACGCGAGTTTGATTTTGAATTGTATGTGTGTTCGTGTGATGCAGTATCGAGAAGGAGAAATATAAAAATTAGAGTAATAGATACCAGTGAATCTGGAAGTAGCAGCGATGACCCACAAAATTTTCGCAATCCAGAATACCTTGGTAAGCGTTTATGTAAAATATCACACCAAACGCAACGACAGAACTTGAACTCCGATAATTCAAACTGTAAACACAGATAATATATCGAAATATGACACATCCGTATGTTAATTATTATATAAATTCATTTACACGTGAAATCCTCTCGAGTTGCAATGCTGTCCGCCTGAAAAAATCGTCGAGCGCAAAGGGTTGTTAATAAATAACATTTAAATTCAATTATCACGCATGAACAGTCGAATTGAAGGCAAAGCATAAAAAAGAGAGGAAAGTATAACAATGTGCCCTTAACGAAAGGCTCGTTTCCCGAATCGCTAGCAGCTGACAGCGGCGATTATCTTATTGCAATTAGCGGGAACCGCGCAACTCCGTAAAGAGAGATAGCGGCGAATGAAACGGATCGTTCACAGAGGAAGAGTCGCATCGACGGGGATGGCAGGGCTGGAATCCGCGGGCCCAGCAGCTTCCTTCTTATGGTCGTCCTCGTACGCGGCTCCTTCTTCTTATTTCCTCCCTCGTTCCCTAATGGCAGCGCCTCGAAAAACCGCGGCCAATTAAGGCGCGCATTTGTCGCGCGTCCCACGGGGGATGCACCTGCGTGCCCCCTGAGTTCGACTCCCGCGATGGGCTATTAATTATTATGCACAGAGCGTGCACCGGTTCGCGGCCGCTTTAATTATCGACCCCTTTCTGGAGTAAAGGGATACGCTCGCGTGAACCGCCAGCCACTCTTCCGGACTCGGTTTTTCGATTATTACACGGGGCTTCTTTCAGGCTTCTGTTCGGTTCTCACTGCTGGGCGCGAACTCAACTTTCTACAGGAAACGGCTGCTTTTTTATCGATTTGCGCCTGAAAAAAATCGTGTTCCACTTGTCCATCGTAGAGGGATTAGTTTTAATAAACATCCTATGGATGTGGATGTTGCAGTAGGTTGATGAATGACAATAAATGATTTCATTGAGAAAGTAATACATTTGCCAATTAACTGCGTTCGATACGTGCACACGACAATCAAAAATTGTATTTCAGTGCAGTTAACGGGTGTAATTGTTAATTTTTTATCGAACAAAAATGTAACCCTTCATCCCTTTTCTTCACTCTTCTCGTAAAATTTGTAACAGAAGCATTTGCCCTGCGTTCGACGTGATACTCATCATTGCTTCGTATTTTAAAAATAACTAATGATAAATAACATTAAAAATAACCAAAAGATAAACATAATTCCAATGTGAATTATGTGATAACAATAAAAGAAAGTAAGCTTAGTAGCGACCAGGTGTTGCTAAGATAAGAGCGCAAGATCTCCTCATTCGGTTAGCCAAGTACAAATATCCATAACAAATTGCAGTAACAAAATTCATCTACCTCTCACTTTCCAAAGTATCACATTAATCCCAAAGTACGCATCAACGATCTCTGCATCGTACTTAAAACGACTAAAATAATCTGTATAAATTTGTTTCTAGGATCCCCGTGCGAGCACGACGGTATCTGCGTGAACACCCCCGGCTCGTTCGCGTGCAACTGCACGCAAGGATTCACAGGACCAAGATGCGAGACGAACGTGAACGAGTGCGAGTCTCATCCCTGCCAGAACGACGGCTCGTGTCTGGACGATCCTGGAACGTTCCGTTGCGTCTGCATGCCTGGTAAGTGACCCCTACTCGCTTCTTTTCGAGTGAGCCGCGGCGAAGGGTGCTCCTAGGGCGCGTCGATGGCCACAGCCACCGCAGAGGAACGGGCAATTCGCGATGGTTCGCGTGACCGCGAGTAAAACCGCATCGCGCACCACGCGAACGCGCGTCGATTCAATTCTCAACATCGATCGTTCGAGCCGTGCTCCATTTACGTTTCTACAAATAACGATCTTGTTTTCGCGACTGTTCGTTGTATCTTTGTTGCTATTAAGATGGAGAGGAGGTATGAATCGCTTCGCGTTAGAGGCATAACGTGCTTGGATTATTCGTGAACAATCTATTTCTATTCGTAATAGCATCGAATAACGTTCGAAAAGCCCTTAACGAACCACTAGAATCGCAGTCGACTTAACGATATCTACTGTAGTACAACGAAACCGCTCGACTCCAGCCGCGAACGATGCAATTAAGAAGAGGTCTCGAGTTTCTCGCGGCGACGCGATATCAGCGCAGAGGCGTTTTCGTGGAAAAGCCGTTGGCGCGAACCAGCCACGCTTCGCGAACGGCGGAAATCAAGATCCAGCATCTCGCGATAGAGCAGCCCAGCCATCGGATAGGTGGAGGGAAGCTCACTTTGTTCTTCAGGCCGCTGTTTCGCGCCCGCGTCCGCGCGTCGCCGGTAAATTCTTCCGAGATGACAGGGCCACGGTCCGCATTATCTGATCCGCGGCAAGGACGGTAACTCGTTTACTCTTTTTGCCGTACGCGTAAGTCAGCCTTAATTGTTTGACGCCGCTCTCGGTGGAACAGCCCCTTAAGGGTCTAGAGTAGAACCCACGTAGATCTCGCTGCTCGATAATCGATGTAATCGACGCGGAATGAGCAGCTGAAGATCACCGGGAATCGGGCGGACGCCTTCTAACGCGGGATCGCCGTGGACGAAGGGCGGTCTGCGCGTCGTTGGTTAACGATGCCTCGGTTAGAGGAGTCGGAGAATCGAACGATGCCGATGGGTTGTGTAAATCCTGGTTAATAGCTGGAATCTGATGGTTTCCTCGGCTTTCTGACTTTAATTGGTTCTCTCTTTCGATTTATGATTCGATTCGTTTGATAATGATCGGGTATGGGAGTAGGCCAGAGATTTTCGCGCCTTTAAATATTTTTATTTGCATTCGTGAATTTCACTCTCTCGTCTCTCATCCGAGAAAGTGGTGAAAAATAATAAAATTCATTTCAGAAGTAGCCAACGTTAATAATTCGGCAGAGATAATATTCGTTTAATTTCGCAAACTCGATTCATCCAAAACTACCCTCATACGTAATACTCAGCTGCTTCCCTTCTTTTTTAAATAACCAAACGATCAGAGTGTAATTTAGCAGGAAACAATTATCGAACGCAATCATACAGAAGTACATCATACGATGAAAAACTGGTCGAATCGAAGCAATCGCTTTTTGCGAGCATAAGCACGTTGATCAAGTGATCGTTGGCAAAATTTTGATCGTCAGGAAGCAGCGGGACACGGAGGGTCCCCGGCGACAATAATTTAATCCTGCTCGCGTTCCTCTCCCGGTGCTCGGTGTCCGAAAACCGGTTGGGCCTTGTCCATCTTCCCCCGACGAGAGTCTGACGGCGAACCGACGCTGGCACCGGGACGGGGGTTCCCTTAATACGAGGCCAGATTAAATTCACCAACCACGGATTAATTGGCCACGAATAATAATACGCAAATGAAATTTTTTTCAAGCAATTTCCGCTGTCGATCCTCGATGGATTCTTACCGATCGATTTATAATTCGTTCCACTCGGGCGCGCGGTGAAATCGATTGAACTCGTTCGAACTTGATTTAGTATTACTGCTCGAAGTTGAGAATCAGATCATACGAAGGTATATATTGGCTCGAGATTTTTTCTCGCGTTTGCAATTAACCTGTACGGTCATTATTTAGAGTTTTCGCTCGTTCTTTTTGTATATAATAAAGGAAAAAGGTAATGAATCTCGTATAGTACATTGCATTAGTTTTTTGTCGGAGGATAATAACTTCCTTGTTACGAGAAACAAGTGTGCTCGATTTTTACAATATCACGTCTTTAACAATCATCGATGATTATTAGGAATTATACGCAGAAGTATAGCCTTCGCAAACCACCTTCTATTACTGACGAAATGAAACGCCTCTCGAAAAAAAGCAGCAGAGTAACGTCAACACAAAAGCGTTGCTGTGTCAATTTCATCATCAACGCTACTGGAACTTATTTTCACAGCAGCATTCTTCTAGATCTCAAAAATATGAATTTTCAATATATCTTCAAGCAGATATCCAAAAAGAGTCCCTTTAGATCCCCTCTTTACCCAAACAATTCTCTATCCCAAGCCTACGATAAAAAATCGCGCTCCCTTCAGCGGTGGAATATAAATTTGCATAATGTATTCCACAGCAGCGATCGCAGCTCCATAACAACGCGACTTACCAACATAATAAGTATCATAAAAAGCAGCGGCGACAATGAGGGTAGGACGCGCGATACACATCCACCGCGAAGCGTCAAGAGACAGAAAGAGGCCCCCTCGTGCTGGTGCACGCTGGACGATCGAATCGAATGGACTCTTCTCTCTCTCTCTTTTTCTCCGACTAGAGCAACGAACAATCGAGCAGGAGCAGGAGGAGGAGGAGGGGAACGGAATCGAGGAAGGTAGGAACGGATCCTGGAGGGTCCCGAAAAGTGAGAGGGCAAAAAATGAGAGACAGACAGACAGAAAGGGGGGCCCACGGCGCAAGTGGAACGGGCAACGAAAGAGAGCGCGAGGAAGGGGCAACCGGTAAAATATGATAGCGGGATTCGCGAAATATGAGACCGAAACGAGGGGATCCTTCGCTCCGGGCCCCTGTACAGGCACAAAGGCTTATCTTGTCCCTGGACCGGCCGTGCGGACCGCCATTTTGGTACCTCCGCCTCCGCCGTCTCCGCTTCTACTACCGCTCGCTCGCTCGCTCGCTCGCTCGTACCCTTTTCTTCTTCTCCCGGCTGCGCCGCCGTTTCTCTCTTTCCTTTCCACCGAAACTCCTCTTTTTTTCGCCTCCTTGTTTCGAGGCCCGTTCGCTGCGCTTTCCTTTCTTGTCGGGGCCCGCTGTCCCGTAAAAGGATCCGCTAAATAGCGCTAAGAGGTTCGAGGAAAGAGGATACTCCGGCATTCAGGACCTCGGACGGGCTACGCGGAGACAAGCCACTCGCGTTCACCGACGTCTTCGCCGTCGCGACATGTCGCGCTGGTACCCCGTTGTAGCGGCCTTTGTAATTGCTCCCGACTACCTTCGCGGACTGGGTTAGGCCCTCCGGTAACGAGATCGGGCTTTTTCTTTTTTACCGATCCGGGATTCGCGTTGCTTATCGTTCCTGCTTTGGCTCGACGAAATGCGCCGTTCTGCTGGCAAGGGGGTGCGTTATATGGTCGCGAGGGGGAAGAAGTGGAATGAGTCCAAAAGGTGTTAGAATCGGACAAATGAAAAAGAATGATCGTTGAGCATTTTTGGTACGTGGTGTCTCGCTTTATGATTTGTACAATTTTAACATAGAATTTGTTGTTTTAATTCTAATGATTGGTTGATGGATGCATTGTTTGGTTAACCATAAGTGTTGTTTTCAATCGTCATGTATGTTGGTTAATAAAATATTTTAATACAGGTATTTCTGGGATCTCGTATTCTGTTTCAAGTGAAGTAGTTCGTCATAAGTCAGACATTGACTCTTACCTTTGTAGTAATTGCACTTTAAATTTACCCTTTTGTAAATTGATTTTATCTTTCTGCAAGTTAAATTCACCCTTTCCTAAATTATTTCATCCTCTTTCAAATCAAATTCACCGTTTTATGCATCTAATTCATCCTTTTGCAAGTCAAATACCTTTGAGTATGCCAGGATATGTGTGTATAAATTATGTGCATCTGTTTCTTGTTAATTGAATTTTTAGAGGATTCACTCTATGCCAGTTCTTGTAAGTTTTTCTAATTGTATATACAGGTTCTCGATCGTATGAATACTCATATTTGCATTTGCATCTCGTTCTAAGTGAAACAGTCAACTATATGTCAGACAATTTTTGTACGTCAACGTATTTTCTTAAAAAATCATTAAATTTTAAAACATTAGCACTATTAATTCTTGTAAAAGCATCTTATACGATGTTTTCAAACACGATATTTTGTCCTGCGTTAAAATCATGCCTTACATTATCACCATATTTCTCAAGAGATTCGTATCACAAAATGGATATCGAACAGTGTAAAACGTTGCTCAGAAAAGCCCTCCAATTAATAGTAATTAGGTATATTAAATCAGAACCAACCACGAAACATTAATTCTGTTCTGAAATATCGATGAACGCGGGCAAAATTATCTCGAGTTTGTAATTTGCAATCGCGACGAAACAAAAAAGATGAGCCGATCAGCGCAGTTTGCGGAAGCAACGGCGCTTGTTTAGCTGTAACAAAAGGGGAGTGGTAGCGGTTCCCTGTCATTGACGGACGATACCAATTACAAGGCTATTGCGTTTTCTACCGGTCGATCTGATAACGCGACTCTTCCTGGCCCTCTGAATGGGCCGCTCGGCGCGTTTTGCCGGCCGCAGCCTTGAGAAATGAAGATTAATAAATCGGTAGCGGGGCGCAGATCGCATCGAAGGTTCGCTTGTTAAACACGCGGCGAGAAATTCGCGCAGCGGAGAAAAAGTTACGTGGCCCGCGCGATGTTCGCCTGCTTTTGTTGCTGCCTGTCCACTTTTGATAACGGCCGCCTCGAGACGGTCCGTTGCGCCCTGATTGCTTTGTAACGCGGAACATTAATATTTCCGAGCAATTAAAACCGAGTCACCAGCAACGATTGAAACGTGCATGTTGGTTCTTCGAACGAAGATTCAATTTAAATTCCTCCTGTTAAATCATTTAAATGCGCGAGACTCTAATTGGAAGATGAAAAACTGATTCACCCTTTGATATAACACGACACGAGATTTCTTGTTATTTTATCAATTTGTATGTAAAAGATGTTTCGTTGGAAATATTATTAACTAAAAGTAAAATTGTTACATGAGAAGATATCCAGTATAATAGTGTACAATTTTCTATATCAGCGATGGTATCAATATTTTATGGAAGAAACTTGCAAGCTATGAAACCCGCGGACCAAGCGTTCCTATGCAAAGTGAAATGGCTGACAGAACGGGTGTACCTGTTCGACGCTCGAGAGTATATTGTCCCAGCGAGGTGTACGGTAGCCTACCTGGGCACGATGATGATATAAAGCTGGCATCATGCAAAAGGTGCCATAGATCGTCCCGATGAGCGGCCCCGACAAAAGCGGAGACAATGTTATCCGCGACGCCATCTTCTTAGGTGCACGTCCAGGTGTTCACACGGAACAGGAATCCGCGGGGGACTCTGTCCGGCGCCCTTTCTGAACTGTCGCTAAAATAACGCCCGCTACATCGAATTTCACGTAACACCGGTTGAATTTCGAACGGGCGCCATCTTTCTCGCCGCTGCGTCGCGCGTACGCGCGCGCGATACGTATGCAAATCGAGGGGTGGTTGATTATCTCGTAAAATAATTTATTCCTCCTCCTTGATGTCCGGATAAAGACTGGCTTTACAGCCGTAGGACGTTGGGACAGTTTAATTGAAACATTTTTGTCGAACGCGCCACCGATATTCAAACATTGCTGGGGAATTTCATTTTCTTGCTTTCGTTTCTTAAACTTGGTCCAGGCAGACGTCGACATTTCTGTTTGCAAATTAATTTCGCGAAGTACAATTCGTACAATAAAGATTCTAAACAATTTGTAACATTCTTGAAATAAAGGTTCTGAAATTTTCAGACCTGAAACTTTAAATAGAACAGACGCGTCAGATAGCGTCGAGGAACCTCAGAAGAGGGTACTTCCGCTACGTCGATTTTTCTCGTTCGACCACCACGATAATGCACACACTCGAACCGTTCGCTCGCTCCACGAAGATATCTCAATATTGCTCCGACTGCAACAATAACGCATACCGTGGCTCCTCTCTAACGCGATACATAAACACTCGAGAATCAAGGAGCAGGGAAGAGAGAAAGGCGGAGGGCGCAGAAGCGAGAGATGCAGCCGAGACGTGCATCGAAACACGCGCGCTATGATACATGGCTGAAGATGTAGATTGCTCCTAGCATAATCCAGCAGCCTTGCATTGTCCACACCGGACAATGGCCGCCGCGTTCTGCTATCTCGCGGCCCTTACTCGACTCTTACCCGTCTTCTCCGCGCCCCGTCTTCGCTCTCATCCTCTACGCCCTTGCGGCGGCTACCTTCCACTTAGACATTGTGCGTAGCATAAATCTCGACTGGAAGAATCGGCGTAGTTACCGCACAATTGCGCCGATTGCGGACAGCCCGCGCGGCCCTTTGTTATCTCAATCCGATTTTTCGCGGGGCACCGGAACGGTTTTTCTTGCGAAGAGGAACTCGCGTGTGTTGGCTCCCGCTTCTGGATGCTGCGCGTTCTGAAAGAGAGTGCGTTTCTATTTCTTCGTTACGAACGTGAAATGCGATTTAAGATCGCGGTGATTGGTAAGTTGCCATGTGGCGATTTTGTAACAATTGCCATTAGATTGGTAGCGACTTCAGGAAGTAACTTATTTTGTTCTTCATTTCCATATGATAGAATTCCAGACTTGGTCATAATATAACGCGTCTAAGGTGCGATTCCGCCATTTTGGTAGCCTTTGCCTTGGTAGCCATTGTGTTATTCATTAGCAGGCCCAGGACGGAACCTTCTTCCCCTCAACGAATTGTAATTTTGACTAGTTTAACGAGGATTATCACTGGATGATATTTTGGTACTTGTTTTCGTTCTATGTAAATTCATTTTGGAAGTGTTTAATATTTAATAATTCCACGTAAGTTTCAACTCTGACCTTCTTGAAACAATACAAAGAATACCAGTTCAAATATTCCACATTACTTCTCCCTCGATTCGAGACGCGATCGTTAACCAAAACCCAAGATGGTCGCCATGAATCACAGCGCCCCAGCAAACCACGCACCACGTCGAACGTTGCTAGCCATCGTTTAGGGCAACATCGCTCCGTAGAGTGCCGTTGTCAAGCTGACGTATCGTACGTATCGGTTCTATATCGGTGGAATAATTCATCGGAACAATACCGATATTATTCTCATCAGTCAAGGAACCTCGTTGCCGATTGACGTATCCCTTCCTGTCGAGGACGCTGCCACGATCGTGTCCGTTCCTCTCCCCTCGCCCTTTCCCTCCTCCGTCGTTGATATATAAATTATGCCTTCGTTTCCTCATCGCGAACGATTCGAGAGACGATCGATCGGCCCGGACAAAGGGGACGACACCGCGTTGTCGAACGCTGAGGAGGAGAGGGCGACTGTCAGGAATGACGGCACCCTCCGGAGAGAGGAGACGCGCGCATTTATTGTTCGCGATTCGAACGGGTCCATCGCTCGATTTCGCGACTCCTCTTTTCTTTTTCGTTTCGCGCACCTCCATTCGCCTGTGGTACCTTGCATTCCGTTAGTCGATCGTGCCTCGTCTGCAAGTTCTCTACGAGACGTTACTTTCTTTCTATTCGCATGAGTGGATCGTCGCGCGTCTCTCAGGGTTCAGGCCAACGTATCTAAGAGATTGATCGATCTCTGCGATCGACTTTTCTATTTTAAAGCTAAGTTTATGATGCGGACGCTTATAACTAGCTATTTTTGTGGACTGCTTATTATTATTAATCAGTTTCGTAAGAGATTTAAAGACGCATGATTGAAGATCTTAAAGGCTGTTTTAAGATATGATGTAAAGATTCGCACTTTTAATGTCTCAACTCGATGATTATTGACGTATTATAAACAAAAACCATCTGAGTGCCATCTGGTAGGTCGCTTGACCTCGATGGATCTTTCCATGGTTCTGCGACTATTGCTACTCTGAATATCAGACAGCAAGCTGATTGGTGCACAACATTATGTTGTACAACGTGCTGCAACTATGTATAATTTGCATTTTTATCCCAGAAACGAAAGCAAGAAACGTGACTGGTCGAAGTACCATATAAATCGCCCAAGTTTAACGTATTTCCATCCCATTTTCGTGGGACACGATAATCACACTCAGACAGATATCCCTCTGGGTTTGATCGTCGACGAGAAGCGAAAGCAAGAGCGAACCGTACCGAAAACGGTGCACGGGCCCCGCGGATATCGCACGAGCTGGTAACGAAACGAGAAGGGGTTCCCGCGGGACACTTACATAAATACGGAGCGGTACGCGAAGCGTCGACGGGGCCAGAGCGAGATTCTATCTGCGTTTACCCAACACGCCCGCTAAGTCTTCCAGCGGACTTTATCCGGCCCGATCTTCGCCCGCGAGTTCTCTCTTTCCGCCTCTCGTTATCCGCCCTCCCTATCTCTCGCCCCTTTCCTTCCCCGCGTCTGCTTCTCCTCCCTTCCTCGCGTACGAGGGACGCTGGAGAGGACGACGCGGCTCTAGAAAGGCGGCATCTAAATTGATCCAGATCACCGTCCGCTGATTGCGTCCGCCTAGACCAACGGGAAAAAGAGAGAAGTCCCGAAAAACGCTCGACGATTTTCCCTCTGTCTCGCGCCGGGCTTCGCCTCTCGAGATCTCTCGACCGTGAAAGAATTCCGGGGCTCCGGGTTTCTTACGTCACGTTTTTTACGGACGTTTCTGAAACACACTGATCGTTGCGCGACCAAGTTCTCTCTCTCTCTCTTTCTCTTTCAAACTCTGCTTTTCATTGGAGAGGTTGAAGAACGCGGTAGGCGTTCGTATTTTGCGTTCGATAGCAAAAGAGTAGATAATAATCGTTAGATAATCGTTCGAAGATAAAGATAATTACTGATCGGAGGAGGTTATAGTTGAGAGGCTGATTTTCGAGAAAGAGAAGGCATAGAGGAATAGTATTTGATTATCAGAATGCGCGGGCAGCGATGGATCTGTCGAAGAATGGCAGGCCAGCCTTTAAGCGACGATTAATTAACGAAATCTCCCAGAAGACCGCCTGTTTCGCCTATCATCTCGCCCATCACGCAGACAAGCATCTCTCATCACGTAATCCTAGGAGCACAGCCTCGAGTACCTCGCTGCATACCCCTTTAATTAATTTCGCAACGCGCTTCCTTCCCCCTGTCGTTATTCCTCGCAGCACTGTTCGATGCGCCAAGCCCACCCACACGCGTGATCTCCTATTCATCACCTCTCTCGAGGCTCCTTCATCTTCCATGCAAGTCTACGTGTGTATGTATACGTACACTGATGAGCCCTTTGGAAAGTTTGCTCCTCGATTTTCACTTCTGTTCGTACTAAATTGCTTTAAACGTGTTCGTTTCTGTACACGGTAATGCATGACCATTTGAATAACTCTGCCAAAAATTCGTAAACTTTTTTTTTTTTAAACAAGTTCAGAAACAAGTTACACCTTAATGTTAGATGTATGTTGTAGAAATTGACACTTGTCGCATATAGTAACGCAGACTTACAAAAATACATTGCCAGACAAGAGAAGTAACTCCTTTCGTCATTGTTTTATGCCATTGTGATTGCATACGATTACAATTAATTTAGTTTAAAATTTTTAGTGTACTGAAATATAGTGCCGAGTGTGTTAGAAAAATGAAATTAGGAGTGAGATTTCTTGGCAATGTAAACGATGCAGGATTTATTTATGCATTTATTAGAATTCGTTGAAAATTACCACACGCTCGAAGATTATTAATTACATCTTATTTAACTTTTACTTTGAATACTCTTCAGTTTTGCCGTTCCTCGAATGAACGGAGGAAAAATGTCTACCACCTTCGGCGGCGGTCGCTAAGAAGCCGCGTTGAACGACATTACGGGGGGCCATCGTACCCGCGTGCACTTTTTGCAGTCCTCGGTTTCGTGTAGGTGTACGACGTCGCGAGCGGCCCCGGGTGATGTACGGCCACCTTAAGACGAACGAACTGCCACGCCTTCGAGCTTGTCCCCTTTGGCTTTTACAATCTTATTCCCCGCTGGTGCATCCGTTGCACCGAGGGTCGGTAGCCGCGTGGAAGTTGTAACGCGGACGGCTCCAAAATGGACGCGAGTTCTTGCGCGTCCTCGAAACACGTTTTCGAACGTCTCAGAAAAATGAGACCCCATCACTTTCTTCGCGTTCACCCTTGCTTTTTCATCGATAGATTTCAAAAGTTTCACTAAACATTTCATCAATGTGACTAATAATTTTTTGCCATTTGTGTGCAATTGGAAAATGGAGGATGGTTGCAGTCTTTATTGTTTTAATCATTGATCGTGTTTCACGTGTTTTACGATGCAATTGTGAAATTGTTTCAAATCTGTTCAACATTCAGCAATTTGTGAATACAAATGTAAGTGCATATTCCGTGGGTTAAAGTGGGCAACGATTTCTTCTTGGAATTGCACGCTCTCATAGCGCGTCGATAGGTTTGGAGAAAGGCTGTAAGTAATCTACGAGAACAATATCAAGCGCGGTAATACCGTTTTTTTCGCAATAAAAGAAGATTGCATAGAATTTTACCGCTCGAAAGGTGCTCGCCGTTATTTATCGTTAGTGGAATACTAGGTCGACGGTGAATTTTTCTGCCACGACGACAGAGAGGAATTTGTGTAAGAATCGCGGTCGGTTTTGTTCGATCGCCGATGGAAGGGAAAGGAGGGGCCTGCATAGGTTTTGCGTGGATGCGGTTTTGCAGACAGGAAATCGAAAGTTGCTCTCATTCTTTCGAATCGTAGCGGTTGCAGTGTAATCTGCGAATCGAAACAAACTATGCACGAGAGAATATAATGCATTTCCACTTCACGTGTCTAACACTTCGTATAATCTCATACACGCGCAATGATTTCTCTTATTTCATTACTTCCTTTTTGTCGAATTTTCATTCGTCTGAAATCTTCCCTCTTGGTAAGCAAATTACTACATACATTCACACAAATTGCTTCACTTTCCAAGTACCTTCACAACGCATACGTCTCGATGCCAAGACGATCTACGCATTATATTCTGCAGATTTCTAAATAAATTCAGGCTGTCGATTAACAAGGAGACCAGGAAATGTTAATCGCAACGAACAGAAGAACAGCTGTCAGACTCTCGTTCGACAGTCGTGCGTTCTCTCGGAAAACTAGGCAATTTCGAAGGTGGCAACGGTACCAAACGACGCGTACACGTGTGCCGTCGGCCACGAGGTCGCATGCATACGAGAATGCAACGCTGGAACGTGTCCCGCTTGGCGGTACCATTCGCCGCGACGGCGCGGTTAAAGAGTTCCCTGCGCGCTCGCTTTCAAGCAGGGTCACACCGGGTCGACCCCTTCTCACCTGGACGCGGCTCGATGGCAGAGGCCACGGCGATACCGGGACGAATCGAAAGTGCTTTCGCGGATTTATTCGATTTCGTTCGCCGCTTGCGTTCGAAGCGCGTGCTCGCGTGACAAAATCGGCTCGCGAGACTCCTCGACCCGCGTTTCGCGGAATCGTTTTGCATCGTCGAGTTTTGGACGATACGCGTCACGAAGCGACGAGGAACTGTTTCATTTTTTTTTTTTAATTTTGGAGGCTGAAAGGAAGAGAAGCTCTTTTACAGTTGTAAAGTCCTGCAATCGGTTTTAACGTTAGCTACGATAGAATCGAGCAATTAAAAGCGTGCCGATGGGCTTTTCGATTTACTCGCTGGCTAATTAGACAAATCGCGATAGGTTTGTAGCGAGCCTCTTGAGAAGCGATTTCGTAATCGCGGCAGTTTTATGCAAATTCGAATCCCGAGCGGCTAATGTATCCCATTCCGAGATAGAATCAATGGTTTCGTTACCTTTGAGAACGGGAATGCGGTTAAACTTGGGTATGCCGCGGCGAATGAATAATGCAGTAAAAAGAAATTCTAATTCAATTCTAATTTCGCTATGACACGTCGAACCAGTCGACACTGGAATGACTGTATCGAAACAAGTCTCTCACGCAAAAAAAAAAAAAAAGTAAAGATAATGAAAACAGAATTACGATTTCACTGTAATGCTTATTCAATTTCCATTCGTTGGAGGAGAAAAACGTAGCGAGGTTAGAAGCAAATCGAGTTTAAAGTAAGAAAACCGCGATCTGAAAGTGGCGTCGCGAACGAGAAGGGTTAAACGTTGCAATCTCCCGGCTGCATTCGATCGAGCGGAGGGGATTATGTAACGAGACGGCGGCGGTCTCCTCGCGCGGAAAAGGTTAACGCATTTGCTAAGAGGAGACGCCCTTAAGCCGGATTCGCACGACAGCGAAGGTAGAACCGACGCCGGACACATTGTCCTGTCGCTGCCCGTTATTTATCACGAACTGTCGCCGAGTCTCTCTACGCCCATCGTTGCCCTCGATCGTGCACCGCTCCCCGTTTCAACGGACGAAAAAGAAGCAGAAAACGAGATAGAAGTTATGAAGCCCAGGGAAGAGAGGAAAGGCCGGCTCGCTCGACGGTCTGCTGTTTTAGAGCGAGTTTCGAGCGAGTTATCGATCGCCATTATGGAGCAAGTGTTCTTGGCAAACGGAACAATTTCTCTTTCTCTTTCTCTCTTGCTGCTTGTACCAATCATCGCGATTGCCGTGATTTAATTTAATTATTTCAAATATGGAAAGAACCACGGATAAAAGTGATTCTAATCACAGTCGTTTTTCTTAGTTATCGATCATTCCTGAATTTTAAATATTACAGTGCGTTATAGTGATTATGCGAATGGATTAAGCGAGCACACGAATTCTTCTAAACGAGATTGTATATACGTTAGTTAGCAATTGTCACGCGAACATTTCGTCGAACAACGGAAAAGACGAACAGCTACGACGATCCTCCAGATCTGTCAGGATCCTGGTCGACGCGTCGATCCCTCGCTGAAGGCGATACATCGATGGTCACTCGAATTGGCCACGCACATACCGTTAGCCCACGTACGTGTGACGGGCTCGCAAAAGGCTCGAGACAATCCCAGATCCCTCGAAGACGATAGCCGGATGACGAGCCGAAGCCCGGTAGAAAAGATCGTTTGACGAATAGACAAGTCGGTATAAACACGGCCGTATATACCGACGGAGTCCGTTTCGCTACCAACAAGATGGAGATAAGCCCCCGTTGCCATCGACTTTGTCGTTCCTCTTCGTTTCCATCCTCTTCTTTTCTTCCTTCTTCTTCTTCTTCTTCCTCTTCTTCTTCGGCCAGTTCGTTCCTTTAGCATTCGTTTTTTTTTTCTCGCGAAGGATCTGGCTGCCTTTTAGTAACCCCTGTCGCACGGACGGACTTTACCAAAGAATCCGATCTCGAGAGGGCCCGAGGTGGACGTTCACGGTGTTCGATTTAAGTCGACGGAAGTCGACGGAGACCCGACACCGATAAAACCTCTTCCTCGGCGAACCTCCTCCCTTCGCCGCCTATTTGGACAGTGTGCGTATGTACCCGCGTGTCGCTCGCTTTTGCGTGCACGTATTTATAATTCAATCCTCTTATCCGCCGCGATTCGATGACACCGACAAGTTGCCACGGGGGACCCGGTTGAAATCTCAATTTGATTTACTGCGCCGCCGGAGACAGCCGAAAATCGCGAACGAGTTTCGCTACCCTGTTAATAACGTCCCGTGGCTTCCTCTCATTTTTTCGTTTCGTTCGTTCCTTTATTTTTAATATACGAGGCCGCCGTGGTCCGAGTTGGCGGAAGATTTGTTCGACAGATATCGGATACCAGTTCCAAATGGAAGCTTTTATGATTCATGGAGCGGTCGAGAGGATGTGCTCGTGTCGAGGTGTAAATGTGGGAGCAGAGGTATTACTTGCGTTGCTATGATCTTCGACAAAACGATCAAATTGTTTAATACAACTGCTTTTGTTTTCTATATGTACATCGATTTTGTATTCGTCGAAAAAATGCTTCGAAATCGGTCTCTACTCAGCGCAGGTTTCTTCCATAAAAGGAGTCTGTCTCGCGTAAATACCCGCTCTCGCCGTGGTTCATCGTGTGGCAATTTCACAGGATTTTTGCTTAACAAGCGTGCGATGCGGAGGCAGAGCTAAAAGGAAAACCGAAATATTCAGTCTCGATTATATTCACGTAACAGTCGAAAGTGCGTGTCATCGATCACCGCTCTGTAGCGGCTCGTCTCGTCCTCGCGGCGAAAGGAAAGCACGACCGTGGAAAGACCATTTTCGGGATGGCGGCCGTTGATTTAATCTCGCGTGAGGAGTCGCGCAAAAACGATCGCAGTACCGCTCGATCTTGCTTCGGCGATCGATCAGCGTGGCTCGAACCGGGCGGAGGCGGTGTCGTTATCGCGCCGCGGAAATTAATTTGACCGACGGAACAAGCCGCCGCTTTATTGGCGCGAGTTAATTGCCAGGCCAAGTCCAGCGGCCCCGTCGAGTATTTCGAATCCTCGCTGGTATCGTTTCCCATTAAAGGCGCGTGCAAAACCGTAGCCTCGCCAGTAGGCTTAATTAAAAAGTAAACGGTCCGAAGTGTAAGCTGTCGTCTCGGCGCGTTCGAGGGTTTCCTCAGGAGTCTGCTTCGTGCGGACCTGGTTACGTGAAAATTCGCAGAGATTTGTTCCTTTACAAGGTACGTTCATTGCGTTTCTTACGATTGCCACAAATATGGATTTTCTTGAAAATGGTTCTTTTATATATGTTAATCGAGTAGTTTATACCTTATGCAATCTATTTTTGTCAATTATGGATAATTAACATAATCGAACGCGTGTTCTTCAATTTACTTTTCAAACGATTTCAAGTGAAGCGTGTTTTTTTAATTTTCCAACGAGCAGTGGAGGCTCCTAGTGTGTTAGTGTCGTTAGTGCGGGTACTTGCATACAAAGATTTTTGTACCCTTTCTAGAAACTGAGGAATAGCTAGTGACATTAAGGTTAAAGAAAAATAAGACTCATTATATTAAATGTTATGTCGTCACTGTATTTAAGTGATCAAAGATGAAGGACAAAATTTTTGGACACAGTTTACAATAATTCTTAGATATCGAACGAACATAATCGATTTTTCAATTTGTATAACACGAAAATAGTAATTTGATTAATTTGCTTCTTGAATCCAACGCGTTCTCGATTTAAGCAAAGCCACAGCGATGGATCTCGCGATCACCGCGAGCACAACCGATCAATTTCATCGTCGGTTACATTCGATTTGTCGACGAATCTCTGGAGATGTACCAGAGGTACCTCTCTTCGTCCAGATGCATCCAATTCCGTTCCTCGGAATCGGAATCGACCGAGTTGCACGGCTAAGTGTAACGAGAGCAACTGTAGAACGAGAATCGTGTAACGCCGTGATCCTTTCTTCCCAGAGCTGTTCCCGTTGCCCTGATCTCTGCCTCGAGTACGAACGAATCTCGTTATTCGGTACAGTGTTTCATCGCTCGCCTCGTTACCGTCGAACAATAATAGAATCTTGGTTTTTTCTCATCGCGCTCCTCTTGTTTCTGAAAATCACTTTATAATCGATCTTTCACTGGCAACCTCTTGATACTCAATTTTTAAAAATCATCTTGCATTAATTTTGCAAAGAAGTTTATCAGGGATTTAACAAAATGAATCGAGCAGAGATGAAATAACGTCGAGTTTCATTAATGAACTCGTCGTTAATGAGGAACGAAATGCGAGACAGCTGCGTTGCACGTCTAGTATAACTGATTGATATCCTGCTATTTATTATTCATTATCGTCGAATCAGTCGTTCCTCTGGCGGCAATTTGGATGATCGGTGCATTATTTAATCGCAGAATCGAACCAGGAAGTTGTTCGCGTTCTGTATTATCGCAAGAATCACTTCATTTACACTTTAACGCTGCTCCAAATTCGTATTAATTTAAAGAAAAGTTCGACGAAGTATATTAACTAGTAACAAACTTTTCGTTTCTTTGCATCGAAGATTTACAATTACTCTCGATCCTCGATATTCTCCAATTTACCGTCTCTTAATATCCTCGCCTCTCATCTTCAAATGGAACAATCTTTAATTAATATCTGAGTGATTTCTAATAGATACACAAATCACGATTCGTTGCCTCCATTTTCTTCCATTCTACTCTTCATTGCGTATCCACAGCTTCATCGAAGATTTGAAATTCCAAAAATTCACCGCGAACCAATTACTTCCTCCGATTCTCTTATTCCACTACCGATGAAAACTGCGAAAAAGAGTTGGATGCGTCACGGAAATCGCGGCACGTAAAATAGCGGGTCAGAGACGGCTGTCCTCTGCACGTCTAACAGGGATCGGTTTCTCGTTACCCCTTTCGATTTATTCACCATCTCCCCCGGATACCGGCAATCTGTTTCCCCGTTCGCAGCCGCATGCAGTATGCAACGCATGCGTCGAGCGGTGTCGCTTTGTCAGAGATGAACAGGGCTCGATCATGTAGATCCTCGATGGATCCCGATCGTGTACACGCACGTGCATCCAGGCTCGCCTAGGAGAAGAGCCGCATAATGCCGGACCCTTTCGAGGACCCGTCGACCGGCGACCGGTGAATCCATGAATCTCTGAGAGCCCTTCCATTCGTAGATACTCGAGCCAGCGCGCATATATGTTTCGTCGATTGGTTTGATCGAGGGATCGACGGTTCGACTCGAATAAGAAAACTGAGGGGGTGGTTCGGGAGACGTGGATACAGAGGCGCGTTGTGCATATTTTTGACTGGGGTATGAACGTCGCGTAGTCTTCGTTTCTCGCAATTTTCAATCGCGTATGCATCGTAAATATAAATAAATTCTTTTTGACTGGGGTATGAACGTGGCGTAATCTTTGTTTCATGCTTCTTTGAATCGCGTATGTATCGTACAGTTAAAATAAATTCTTGTTTTAATTGTGTGTGTTCGATTTTTGTGTATAAGTGTGCAAATAGCAGGACGCTCTGAACAAGTACAATTTTGTTACTTTTATAATGAATTACCTTGATTTTAATCGTGGTTTTAAGAACAATGTTCGATGAACAATGCTTTTGGTATCAATTTGTTGTTCATCGTTCGCTTACGTGTTGTCTATCTTTCAAGTGATCCCATTTGATCGATACCGATTTTCTAAACAGTCACTCGCAACGAGCGAAACCTGATTCACACCGAGAGAAGAACGAAATCCATTCACGTCGAATTAAATAAACGTAATAAATGATTTTTGTCCCTGGTCGGTCGTGTACAAGTCTCGCAATAAACCGCAATTGAAATATTACGCGCGGATGAAGGAAATCACCGGGCAGAGGAAATGGGGGTGAGTGGAGAACGTTTTTCGATCGGTCACGGCGTTCTAGCCTTGAACGAGATATATCATCCTTCGCCGCGGTGCTTTGCGTCGTTCGATTTGCGGTGAATTATCGTCGCGAAAGAATAGCCAGGCTCTCTTAATTTAATGGCGGCCATTAAACGTCAAAATCGCGGTCTGCGGTCGACGACTGCCGGCCTAACGACCCGACGATGCCTCGCGATCCAGCCACGAAGCGCGGCGAGCGTCCCGATTTTATCGTAACAATAAACGCAACGATATCTAGATCGATAAATTTTAAGACGCGCGTTTACGATTCACCCGCTGGATAAGTATAAAATATTCCCGCGTGTCGCGGCCCAATCAGATTGCCCGCGCGCTGTTAGCGGTAGCATCGTTAATATTACCAGTTTGGCGATTATGCAAATCGTTCGTTCTATTTTTTGCGCTCGAGACCTGCCGGTATGCGAGATTCAAACCATGTACTGATTTATGCTAACGTGTGAACGATCTTGAAGGTTAACAGTGTCGCGTTATACCGCTCGAACTTTATAATCTTTCTGGGAGTATGTTTCTGAGATAATTATAGATGATTGCCAGCTGCGGAGTAATTAAGAATCATAAATTCGAGACACCATATACGTTGCGAAAATCGTGCTTCGATGTATGATCGATCGGATTATTAATTGCTCATCGACTTAACAAAATTCAACGACCATGAAATTCTACGTGTTTTCACCCTCAACCGCACCCCTCGTCTCTCAACGAGAAACGATTCTGAAAAATCCACAAACCACTGTCTCACCCATACATCATCCTAAAGGAGACACGCTCGGCTCCATTTACATACCTACCCCCGTTTACAATCATCCTCACCCTCGTCAGAACAGAAGCGCGGCCCATTACAATATTGAAACACGCATTATTCAAAGTTCGCTCTTAAGAGGAGGAGGAGTCGCCTCCTCCCACCTGCTCTCGAAAGAGTTGAGCCGAGCGCCAAGTGGCGAGATAAGAGTTCTCTGAAGAAGAAGAAGAAGAAGAGGAAGAGGAAGAACGAGACGAAGAAGAGAAGAAGAACTGAAGAAAGAGAAAGGGAGAAAGAGAGAGAAAGACGAACTATTTGGGGGTAGGGCGAGGAAGCGGACAATTTGGTGGGTCGCGAGGATGTCGGGTGTATTTAAAATGCAAATGGAGGCCGCGTCGCGGTGGTTCTTCCCGGTTCCTCGTCCCAGTCGATCGTGGATGTGGTCCACGTAGAACGCGGTTTCTTCGCTCGAGTTCGAGCTGGCGAACTTCTCTCCAAGCGAAGGAGGGGTGCAGGCAAGGGAGAGCGTCGGTTCGTTCTTCTCGTTGCGTTTCACGAGGCATCTTATTAAAGGAACGCGCATAAGCGGTTCGAAAGGGAATGCCGGAGCCGGGTCGTCGTTTAAATGCGATTCGCCTTTTCGCGAACCGGTGAGAGGGGTTGAAAAAAGGCTGCCGCCGCTCGCGTAGGAACCGCATCGAAATCCGTACCTCCTGTACCCATTTACTAATATGCCTGGCTGTATGTTAATAATGCATGAGCCGCTCGTTACGGTTCCATCGAGGGCGCGCGGTTTTTTGAAGCCAGGCGGCGAGAAAAATGGTGGATGCCGTGAATGACGCCTTTTGAAGGATTTTCATATCGACTCTGATTTTTGCATCTTTTCGAGACGTCGTTGACAGATCTCTTTTTGCATTTTGTTTTAAATGTATAATAATATAAAATTGAACTTCTCGGATAATAATTTTATTACCACCAAGTCCAATAGATGATGATAAACGAATCGTACAATCTTTCAAAAATGTATATTTGGATAATTTTTCTTATTCTATGAAAAGAGTAGAATAGTTTCGATAACTTAGTAGTTCAATTAGTTAAAATGCAACTCTAAACTCTCAAATGTAATTGTCAAAATGCAATGCACATCTTGCCAAATCATCAAACATTGAACCTTTAGGAAAGTCGAACGAATGACGAAAGACGGTTAAAATCGGCTCTCTGCGAAGTTGTAAACTTCGTGAACGCAACGATCGACCGCTTTCAGAAGTTGGAGCCTTTTTCTCGAGGCCTGAGGGCAGAGAGGCGAGCTCCCACGCTGCACGAAACGATCGTACCGACTTTAAAGCAGCTCGGGGCACGAGAGCACGTATTCGAATTAAGACGATTCAGCGTCGTTCTTACGATCGGCCGTCGAATCATTACCGGGGTCCCCCTCGTTTTGGTAAGAAGGCGCGCATGCAATTCTTCGGCGTGCACGCGTATGCAAGAAACGGACGGTTCCCGGTTTCGCCGCGAAAAATCCATACGTGACGGCACCTCCGCCGCGGGAGGGTGCACGACTCGTCCCCAGCAACGACTTCCGGCTTCTTCTCGAGATGCTTTCCGAAAATACGACAAAAAACACGATCGATGGCTCGCTTTGCGTAGAGCGCGCGATTTCCTCGTTGTAGCCGGATCGCTCGGTTTTTGCACGGTCCCCGTCTTACTTTGTTGCGACTCGCCGTGGCGAATGGGGTGCGCAAGAAGTCGATGGACTTCGTGGTAGTTGCCGCGCCGCTCGCCAAACCGGAAATGTTCGCAAGAAATTTCGAGTCCAAGTATCTCTAGCGAGTTTATCATTTCGTGTTTCGTGAAAATTAGCAGAGAAGATATCTAGTTACTTGTTGTAGGCGATCGCACTATTTCGCATCCTTGTTCTCTGTCTTGCTCATTTGTATCTATTTATTAAATACAAGTCTATAGGTCCACGTTCTATCGTTCTAGCCACTGTCTAAGTTTAATTACGTTCCGTAAATTATGTTAAGTTCGAAATTTATTCAGTTTTAATACACTTGTTTAGAAAACTTTCATGCGAATCAATTTGCATGCTAAATTGAAAATATCAATAATAATTTCTGCATGTTTGGTTTGAAATTGAGAAGCTGTGCTTGAAGAAACGAGAAAACGTGAATAGAAAACGATCAGTGATTAAGTTCGATATCTAAAAGTATTTGTGATGGTTCCATACACTGAATGTAGGGTGAATTATTGCTCTGACGAAGTCGAACGTGGCGTTCACCGAGGGCATTGAGCTCGACCGTTGAAAATCGCGGGAAGGCTCGGAGTTTCGATGCAACCAGACCGTCTAGTATTCGTTTCGCTTCCCCCGCGGCGAAGATCGCTCGTCGAACGAATCGCCAAGTCGAACCGCGAGTTTCCTTATCTTGCAGAGTATCCTGGAGATGATTTTTAAATCGACCCTCTTGAATTTCATTCGAAACGTTCTACAGCCTGGCTATCGATGAAAACGCCATTTGTTGGCAATTTTGTTTAATTCTATTGGATTAATTCATGTTAAACAGTGTAGAGAAAGTGGTTTCTAACGAGAGATTCTTAAAAGCGTTCCATTTACAAATGTTATTGAAATTTGTTAAGATTTCAGATTTTTATAATTTACAGGACAGCCGTAATCTTCGTATCTCAAATGTCACGATATTTCTTTTTAACACGCCAATGACTGTACCGTTACTTTAAATACGTACGTCCACTGATAAAATTCTTCTGAACCACGAATCAAGATGACACGAGATAAATAACGGGTCCAATTACACTTTGAAACTTTGTATCGCGTAATCTCGACCACAAATTAACGGAATCGAAACGTTCGATTGCCGCCCCTTCGTCGAGCGAACTTGAATCGCCATGAACGACGATCGAACGAAGGTACGCCGATTGTTTATCGCGTACATTGCATATTTTCTCAGAGACAAATGACGCGTTCACAGCCGAAAACCCGTGGACGAGTTCGACCGTTTAAATACCGCCTAATTAAGGTAGCCGCCACTGGTTTTCTCCGCGAGAGGGGCTCGCCCCGGGTTCTTAACGCGAATCGACGTCCATCCGAGGGCGTTACTCCCATGGACAATTAACAGAGCCGGCTAATCGGCCGCGAATTCGCTCGGAACGATAATTACTACCTTTTTACGAGCGCGTTGCTCGAGCATGCTCGCTCGATCGGCACCGGTTACGACTCTCCGGCCGAGTCGCGGGGCGGAAACAGAAATATCGCCATTTTTATGCGCCGTTGCCCGTTGAAATATAGTCCGTCAGAGGGATTTGCACGCACTTGGTCGATTTTAAATACACTCGTCCCGTGATTGTTTGTTTCGCGTAAGAAAATTTGTTTAGATGCAAGAAAATCCCGTTATGTACAGGAAAAAAGGTAGACTAGAAAGAGAAGGTGTTAAGGTTCAGATATTTTCATATTTTGTTGACTTGTAGTATTGGAGTTTGAAATACGAAGCATAATGTATTTTTGTAAGAGGGCTATAAGAGGGTAAGTTTTGACGAAAGCCAAACTCGAGGGCTGATGGATACTTTTTCGAGTAATTTGTTAGTAAGGGTTGATGGGTGGTGGGAGTAGGATGTAGGAGAGAACATTTTCAAAAAGGATAGTTCTGCGTTGCCTAGAGCGAGGAAAAGATCTGCATACTGCAAACTGTATTGTCGTTGAATGATTTCTATTTTATCATATATTTCATGTTAAACTCTACGTTTTTTAAAAATTAATCGTAACTACTTTTCAAGTATATCATGTAATTATAAATGATCCTTGTGCGATCTCAGTAAAATATCGCCACTCGTTCAGACTACCAACTGATTTTAATTCTCAGTTCTCAATCAATATCAATTTTTCTCGTTCAACAAAATTACACGTTTCGACGACGATGTTGCATGTACGATGAGCGTTTCATACCGTTTCCTCCCAATGTTTCCATGTATCCATTAAAAAAAATGGTGAAGACTCTCGTTGAAATAAACGCAGCCATTATTTTACCCTGTATTAATGGTCGATTACCCTTTTTTGTGTTTCAGGTAAGTCCGATTTAAGTTCCCTTGTGGGTCCTCGAACGAGGAGCCATCGGACCGTGACATTTCGCGCAGGATGTCGATTCGTAAGTCGATAATCAGTTTTCACGTCTCAGCTCGTCTAATCACTATAGTTCGTAATCTTCGATCGACGAATTCCGTCGCGATTGAAAATGTTACGTTTAAAAAAAAAAAAAAGAATCGATTCGAATCTTTAGCTAATCGCGATCTGTAGATAATACGCGATCAATTCCTCCAAATTTTTCAAATCGAATTCTATTGCCTGAGCGTTGAAATGTTTCATCACTGCCCAAAGGCACGCAATCGTCCAGTAATTTTATCACGCATTTATACAGAGAAATCGAATAGATCGTGCAAGTTTCGGTAACGCTAAACGAATAATTAGCAGGAACTGATAAAATCACGGTAGGCTGACCAGAGAGGAGTCGGCGCAAAAAGTGAACGGGGCGAGCGTTTATGGAGTCAGGAGCAATTCGGTGGCCGAGTGGGTCAATTTCACAGCGCAGATCGCAGGCAACAATGACTCGCGACACGGTGGAAACGTAACACGGGCAATAAACGAGCGCGTAACAGCCGTAATGCGCCTCTTACGATTCATTATCGCGATTGTGCGAATACATATCGGGCTGGTTTCCCATCCGTCCGCGTTCGCGCGCCGGCAAAAACGGCCCCCGGTCTGCGCTCCCTGGCCGATAATTTTATTTGGCCATGGTCTCGGCCGTCCTCGCGTGCCCGTTTCGCCCGCCAAAACCGGAAGCACCTGCGCACGCCGATTTACAATAGCAACGCTAAATCACCCCCTTTATTTCCTGGAAATATAAATCAACCAGGATTCACGCCGCGAGGCTGCGAGAGAGTATCTGGCCACGATCGGATCCACGTAGAGAGCCCTGGAACAACGATATTCGATTTCCTTTGCAGATCGTTCTCGCCTCACCTCCTCCAGCCTCAGTTCGCGTCCTCTCTTCCTCCGTTTCCTCTGTCTACTCTCGCGTGCGCGCGGCCTTCGTTCCCTCGGACGCTTCTTTGCCAGCATCTTTTTTTGCGGCGACGGGCTCGTCCTTCGAACGGAGGCGATCTGCGGCGAAACAGTTTTCTCGATCGCTAACCCTCCCGTACCGGAGCGATTTCGATTTCTTTTTCCTTCTCCACCTCCTCCTCCTCCTCCTCCTTCTCTTCTTTCTCCCCGTTTTTGCCGCGACCTTTTTTTGCCAAATTATCCTGCCGGCACCGGTTGTTTATCGCGTTTAGTGGCGAACGATTCACTTTGCCTGCTCGATTATTTCCACCAGCGGCCTCTGTGTTTTTCGCTTTGTCTCGCGAGCGGTCGCGGGATTATTCGCGCTGTACGCGTTCGTGTCGGTTTCTCGCGATTCAGAGTAAATTTGCATTCTGGAAATTAGATTTAGAGGTGAAGTTAAGAGGAATGATGCGACGCTGGGGATGCAACTTGAGAGTTTTGAGAAATAGTGAATTACAGTGGTTGTACTGTTTAAAAAAAAAAGTAGAGTTTACGAATTGGCGCGATAAAATCGCGGATTCCGCTCGATTTCGCAGCGGAAAAGCATTCCTTCGCGCCTCCGCGTGATCTTGGTGGACACCTGCTGTCCGTTCGGCCGTATCCTGATTCTAATCCTTGCGTAATACGAACGCCAGCCCCGGGACCAGCGATGGTTTATGGGCGCCATAAAATCGCCTTTAAGCCGACGACTTTAATGGTTCACGACTTTTGCCTATGCAGATTTCGTGGCCGATAATCCTCTGCCCCGGTGCTCCGACCTCTCGATCGCGAGTATCCTTTTGGTAGGCGGTCGTCGTCTACGGTCTTTCCACGAACTGTCCGCTTCCTCTTCTTCGACGATCTCCACGATGTCCCGATAAAATTAATATAGGTACCAGCGATCGATCCTGCCGACGCAGCCTCGAACGTGTCGTCCTTTAACTTTTCTTTTCGACTTTTTTTAACATACATTATATCTATGAGACTAAAATTCTGAAGACTTCAGTCGTTCCTCTCTCTAGTCTTGACAATTTCGAAACGATCTTTTATTTTGAAATGAGAATTTATGCAAAGGGGCTGAAGGAACTTTTGGAAATGGTCTTCTGAATTCAGATACATACGGTTAATTATTAGTTTCATATCGATTGAGCGTTATGGAGAAGCTATTTTGTCTTTAATACAGTGTAAAGAGGTAATCGTTTATCGCTGATGCAACTCCAAAGATCGCGTGGTTTGAATCGGTTCCTCGCGCCAACTAGCGCTGCCCTCGTGCAATTTCGCCGCGACTTAACGAGCACCCTCGACGAAAGCTTTCGAGAGCGAAGAATTGGATGCGAGCGAGATCAGGTAGACATTCCTCCGCTATCTTTTCCCGGTAGCCCGATACAGATAGAAGTTCATGGAAACGAGCGCCGAGACGTCCGCCTATTATTCGCCCCGTGCGACCGGTATGTCATTGTCAGCCATTTTTAGACGCGTCCTCTCTGCGAATAATCGATCTTCGCGATTCATTCGTTGCTGATACCTCGCGGGCCTTCGATCACTTCTCAATTCATGCAGCGTATGAATACTTGAATGTTTTTTTAAATTAATTTTCTGCCTTCCACCCTCTCAGGTGCGTTAGACGCAATCTTGTTTCCAATCTCTCAAATTTTCCATGGACGACGAGTTGTTCTGCGACATCGATCGCTCCTTGTACATTTAAAACGAATAAATACTTTCGTTGCCTCGAGCAAATCATTCTTCTATGCTTCTCTTCTATGCTTTTCACCCTTTTAATTCGCGTAACTGGCCTGCAATCGCGCAAAACAGCATCTTTTACACTGTGTATAAACGTACACGAAAAATTTCGCAGCTTCATTTTCACAGTATTCTTATTATCACATGCTGCTATCATGCTTCCTCGTTTCGAACTAAATTACCACGAATTCTGTCGTTCGATTAATGTACCTTTTTCGAGTAGCAACGCGTGTATCTGTAAAATAACACGAGCTACGTCGACGATCTCTTTATTAAACGGTAGCTGGTACCGCGGGGCCAGTGGTATCTTAATCAATAATCGGAGAGGAAGAAGGCAGACGAGAATTTGTATAACCCTTTCTTGCGAGCGATCAGCCAGGTAGCAGCCGCAGCTGTTTCCGTCGGTCTCGCGGAATTACGAGGATGCGGCGCGGCGCGTTGATTTAAAGGGCCCTCAAAGACACCTAATTGCATCCTTAATGCGCCGGAAGCGCATCATTCGCGCTCGCGTTACGCGTTACTCCCAGCACCTGTTGCCCGTTGCTGTTTCTCCACGGTGGTAAATCACTTGGACGGATTCCTCGCTCGTTTCAAACGCTCTTTAATGATATTGCTCTTTCTTTAATCAATTTCTCAAATTGACCTGCCGTTTTTACGCCACGAGGTTTGTTTTACGCGGCAGCCCCCGGACGATTAGGCGATTAGGCCAAGAATCCTTGCCCGTTCGACCGTTTGCTCCATTAGAAATTTTTGCTCCCATTTTTGCAGTTTATCTACTTTACCTCTTACTATTGTTATATATCATGGTCAATTTTTATTATGCTTCCTCCGAAGTTCAATTTTGCTTGATGCAGCGGTCTAGATTTTCTACAGTTTTTCTTATAATAGGAGGATGCGATGCAACGCTTGCTGTTTAACGTATAATCGTGGAACTATATTTCGAAATAACTGCTAGAAAGATGGTAAAACGATAATAAATCTGAAGCAGCTAATCAAGCTCGCAATTTTACGCCTTTAATAATTCCATGAAAATTAAAGAGGGTGGCTCAGAGTCCAACAAGGTGGAAAATAAATTGATGGTCCACAAAGACAATGATATGAAACGTGCAGTTTTAATTATTCGCATGCAAGTAAAAAATGTAAGAAACGTGTAATTTCCAATAAAATTTGTCACAAAGCCTTTTAAAATCCACGATATAAGTAAGAATGTGCCATTTCAAAGTAATAAGAAAGTACGGGAGCATGAAAAGACCATGATACGAAATAATAATAGCTGGTTAAAATGTAAATGTCTGTAAAAATCGGAATCGCTCGGAAGAATAAGAATGTACCGCGCGCGGTAGCCAGCGTTCGTTTTTGCCGCGTCTTTTCACGAACCCTCGGTTCGCGCGGGGTGCGATCCGATCGGCGGACAGTCGGCGTCGATTCATCTCGTGGACGATCTCGCTTCCTCGATCGAGGGTGATCGACAGCCGTAGATAAAGTCGTGAAATCGCGTTTCGACGCGCGAACTTTTTACCAATTTACCATTTCGACGCGGCTCCGCCACAATATTTGTTCAAACACCGACGCCTGCCGCTCGCCTAGCAAAAACTGTGTGCCTTCCACCCGTTTCGTTTGCTGCCCGCTCCAGAATCGGCTGGTTTAATCGGTGAGTTGTATATTCTCCTCGAACGTGTGTCGAGCAGCGATCTTTTTCTGCTCGCCTTTGTAATTTACGTGGAAAATCCATCCTTTGCGCAGTACATTCTTCGACATACATTCGAGATGTTCCACCAGCCTATTTTCTTGCACATCCGCTTTACACCGCCTGAAACTAATTCGTAAAACAAATGTCAGTTTCTCGATGCTCTCGCAGAAAGCATCGCGTTATCCTCTTTATTACTATGAACAGAAGAAACGAGCAAAGGTTTTACATTTTTGTCAGAGTTATAAATTAACATTACACAGGAATAATAATATTTTTATACTTGTGGTATTCTAAACGAAATTGTAAAAGCAAGATCGTGCATAGGGTATACAGTAACGTGCGAGATATTTCTGCGAAACATTTCTGGCCTCCATCGCGAGCTTAAAATAACCTCGATGCACATCAGGTCCATTCCGTTGAATCGTAATGCAAAGAATTTCCACCGGTTTCCAGCCGGCGAGGCTACTTGGCCGGGCGCGCATTAAGGTGGAACCCGATCTCGGGACGATCTTAATTTGCCTCCGTATGGATCAGAGATCACGTAGTCGCTAACTGTATCGGAGCGTGTACTCGTTAGAATTTCAACTTATCTCGATGCAGCCCGACGCGTGTAATCAGCCCGTCCCTGCCTACCGAATCGTGGCGAACCGTGGAGGATCTCGATCTTCCTTCCAAATGTATCGCGATACGGAACGACGGAACAAATATGTGATAACGATGGTAACCGAATCCAGGAACGTTTTCTCGGAGGATAATCGATATCGATGGGGCTGTTCGAGAATTTTTTCAGTTTTTAACCGCTTCAATTCTGGTGTGCTGCTTTTTTTATTGTTTGGGAGATGAGTTGTCGTTTATGGACTTTGTAAGTAAAGAGTTGAGACATATAGAGTTATGGTGGTTCTCCAACAATCGTCACTCGAGGGATAGCAAGCTTAACAATACAGTTTCTCGAAAGTATCTCTAACATCCTCGCCATTTTGGTAGCGTCGCCGCTAAGTCCATCAGCGGACCCAAGACAAACGTTCTTTCCTTTCTTTGAAGCAACAGATTTCAGAGTTTTTATTAGCAGTACTATGACGTAAATTTTGTTACGCTTGGAGAACTCGTTATCGCGTGAAATAAAAACAAATTAGAAAGACTTCCAAATAGAGAAATTAGATAATTCGATTCGCAAATTGATAATTAGATTTGCTGTCAGCGAAAAGAGAATCGAAATCGAAAGAGTCGATCGAGACAGACTCGTGTTCGCTCGAAATGAATGAGAAAAGAAATGCAAGTTCTGGGGTCCGGTCGCTATCGCGTCACGAGGTTGTCGCCATGAAACCGGCGACGACACACGTCGGCAGGGTACACCGTAAGTTTGTTCTGACACGAGCGAAACACGACAGATAACGAACGGGACCGGTGAACCCTCGCGTCGCCCGTTTCATTGCCGACTTTTAATGAGCCACCACGGCAGCGGTCCACACCGCGCATAAACGTTATTCCGCGCCGATAGGATCTGCCGCAGTGAGAGGATCACCGCCATCTTGTCGTAAAAAACTCATCGAAAAGACCTAGGATGCTTGCAAGGATTATTTAAGGCTAGTCGTATAGTTATTGTCTTAGTTATGTAATAATTATCTTAATTATGACACAAATTGATATAAACGCTATTTAATTCGACCAGCTATTACATTTCACAATAAAAAAATAAATAAAATACGTTCGCGTTTCATCGTGAGTTCTCTAATTGAATTTCAAGTTTCAATTTAAAAATCATTACTCGATCTAAAATCTCTGTAAACAAGCATTCTAAGTATATTATGCTTCCCTTGTAAGCAGTTAGTTTGAAGCACGGCTGAAATTCGATTGTAATTATCTAAACGGTTTCGATCACCGTCTCCTCCATACACGACATTATCGCACGAAGATGATTTCCATTGGGTAATCTTCGAGCGAACCTCGAAACGAGCCCTCCTTACACCGTACGCTTCCTCAAGGCTGAAACGATTCGCGGTTACAACGGCACTCTATTCAACATTGTCCGTAACAGAGTATTCTCAGGCAGAATGCAACCGCGGTATCGCGTTTCAACTCCGGTGGCCTTAATCTACCCGGGCGAGCCATCGTCCTCCGAATCATTCGTAAACGTCGTTAATCGCATTATGCCGGCCGCTTCCACCGCGTCGTTCGCCAACCGTCCCGACTGTTACTCGCGTTTCGCACCCCCGGATGGCGAACGGACACGCTCCCCCCGATACGGCTTTCGCGGAAGGCGCCAGAATATCGCATCGCGAAACTCTCCTATCAGATTTCAGCTAGTCAAATGTCGTTATTCAAGTGTTCCTTCGTTCAGAAATGAAACGGGGTACGTGTGGAATCGTTACGCCTCCGACACGTGTCGTATACAACGATTCTAAGTTTAGTAACGCTTGTTATTATTGCTCTTCGATTAATTCATTCGCCATTCTTAAGTCCTTTATATGCGAACGTGCGTACGACTGTTAATTCAATGCAACACTGTGGAAATATCTTGTGATAATTCAAACATTGTATTATATTTGTGAACTCAATGGTTCTATTGTCTATGGTCAGACTCATCGAATCATTCTACGATATTGCGAATCTACCTACTCTTTTACTAATGATTGATAATTCAAGTTTAGTTTAAGAACGCATACGATGTGTTGTTCGTCTGGAATAAGTTAAAAAGAAATCGCTACTATTTTACAAAGCTTTACTCAATTATCAGTGTACAAATATCGTAGCAATCGAACGGACACGTCCATTCCTTGACAGCTCTGATTACGATCTAACTCTAGGTAGTCTTTATATTTCTTCACGAACACTAATGTGCCATGTTTCTATATATTTAGTGGTCACATTCTATTATGATTGGACAACGTTAATTAATACAAATACAGAAAGTAATATCTATAAGGAGATCCACGTGAAACGTTCCTTTTCAACTCGAACTCCTTCCATCTACGTCCAACGATTCGTCTTTTGTGGTTCGTTTCCCGGCTTTGATCGTTCGATGGCTTCCTCGACGATCGCCAAGCATCGTGGCATTCGCACGGATCCGCGAGATCGTATCGCGCGGCTCGCTAGAATTCCGGCTTTAGTAGCGATCGAGAAGTCGGGATCGTTTATGGAGTTTTGACGGGTGTCCGGATCCCCGTGACCGCGGTTAGATCACCGCTGATCCGAGGATCGATAGCCGTGGCGCACGAAACCCTCGATCGCCGTTTGCTCCCGGTCAGCTGAGCTCGGCTACTCGCATCGAATCGAATAACTCCAAAAGGAACGATCCCATTATTACGATAATAAGAGTATTTACTCGCGATACTCGCAAGACAACTCAATCATAAATCCAGCCGTGGAGAGGGAAAAGTCGATCTTTCAATTTTCATAAATCACAAGCGAGTTTGAAGGAAACGATCCTTGCGCGACGCGCGCCTCCGCGCGTAATTGAAACAAGAAACGCAGAAAGAACGAATCAGGCGTATCAGGCGATACGAGAAGAGGCAAAGAGACGAGGCGAAGCTGAAGAGGAAAGAGAGAGGTTTCATCGAGCTCTCGTGATGTCCCGAGGCTACCGCTGCCTTGGCGGAATACAACGACGACGCTAAACAACGCCCATACCGGTCACCGTCGGCCCTCTACCCGACGGAATTATTCCCTGAATTTATTTACTCCCTCGTGACCCCGAGGAAACTAGCCAGCTAACAGGGAACCGGTCGAACGTATCGGCCACGCTCGAAATTGATACCACGCTCGCGGGGAAACGTGGATTTTCGTGATGAACGCGATCCCGCGATATTTCTCGCGATACGCCGAGCTCCGCCACGAGATTGCAGCCCCGGGGTGACGTGCATCCGAGAGGGTGAACGGGAAGAGGACCTGAAACACGTTGCATCACTTCGTATCCAATTGCTTTGACTTCTAATACTTTTGCGTGCTGCTTTCATTTTCGGGAAATTTAATTAACATCGAATCGATCTTACGGTCTTATGGTTGAAATTAATATTTTGGTAGGTATTTTTGGTAGGTAGATTTTTATTTGTCGGGTCATTTGTTGTAAAAAACATTTTTTGGATGCTTTCAAATCGAAAATATTAGATAATAAATAGAAATAGATAGACGATTGTAATTTTCGCATCGTTTGAAATTTCAATGGTATCTAGAGAACTGAATAACACAATTAGAAAATAATTGTTCATGCTACTCAATTAATTAATTCTCAACGAAATGTTTATTGCAAAAAGAAACGCTCGCAGAATTGAACGACGAAATAGTTGGAACGTAAAAGAAAGCCCAATCCAGTATTGGCAAATCTCGAATCGATACGGTGGACAGGACCTCGAGTAATCGAGGCAGCCGTGTCGTGTTCGACACCGTAAGAGACACCTTACAAATTGTCCATTGCGTCGCAATGCGCGGAACGTTATCGCGCGGGCATTGGGCCCGAACAGAGAGCTGGAGAAACGGCCGCTGGGGTGGTGATCGACGCCACGCGGAAAGCGAGCAAATCGAGGCGGCGGTAGGGGAGGAAACGGAGCCAGTCGACATGCAAATATTCGGGTACCAATTAAAGTTACAAAGCCGAATCTCGACCGGGCGGGAATGGCAGCTACGCGGTGGCTCGTTAAAATTATTGAAGGTTTGTCGCGGTGGGGCCCAACAGCGACCCTTTCGTCTGCCCCCCTCTTGGCGGAATTCGAAGAAGGACCACGCGCGGTATCGCGATCGCTCCTGTCCTCCCCACGGTTCCCTTAATACGGTAATGCACCGCGTAAGAGGAGGAGATTCAAAGGCGCCTCTGTCTCACCCTCTCGAAGGTTTTACCGCGAGCGTCCTCGCGACGAAATTATCAGCGTACACGCCGCGCAATCTTTGGCGGTGGATTAAACGCGGCGCAGGGGAGCGAACGCTCGTTAACACGTTCGATGCTCGTTGTTCCCTGTATTTTAGCCGGCTTTTCGTTCGTGCTTTTTACTTTTTTCGTGCTGTGTACGTGCATCGAGACTAATTAGCTGGATCTGATTAAAGAGATTTATTACGATTACGCTGGAATGGTTAGTTTTGTATACGTATAGATAGACGACATTGTTCTTTTGCTTCGTGTCCTTCTTTCAATTATCTGTAGAAATAGTTTTACGAATCTAAATGAGATTTAAGCAATATTTTAGGTACCCATGTGTATGTAGAATACATTGGTAAATAGGATATGAATGGACTCGATGCGATTCACATCCGAAAAAAGTGCAAACACGCCAACACTGTTATTCAGAATGTTTTTTTCCTAATATTACCATAAGGGTCATCATAATCGCATTCACTCTCCGCAGAACTCGCTTTTCTATGCCTCTCCAATCATCCGCTATTCTCTTCCCGTTCCATCTGTTATCTCCACTCGAATCCGGCATGAATTAGCAGCGTCAGGTTGTATTAGCGAGCCAATATCGCACAATAAGCCCCGCAGTGGACGCAGAACTCCGATTCGTGGACCGCCACGATGACGCAGAATTCGGTGTGGACCTTCTCCTCCTTTTGTTGCGTCCATTTTTTTTTTTTTTTCGCGGCCCTCGCATTGTGCCGTTAATCCCTGGCCAGCACGAAACGCATTTTCTTTCGAACAGCTGTCGGACGCGTCCCGCCGATGCACACCTCCTCCGTGATGCTGCAGTCGAACGGACAGTTTGGGTCAGCGCGGGGCCCCGTTGACGGAAAAAATGAGACACGGGAAGGAAGAGAGGGAGAGAGAGAGAAAGCGAATGGGAAGAAAGGAAACGAGCGGCTGACAAAAATCCCACGGGCACGGAAAGTTACAATGATATTTGCGCCGTCTGTATGCTAATGAAATGTCCAATGAATTTGCGAACCGATCGCCTTTTGCCAGCGGGAAATGGGAAGGGTGGGAACGTTGCACGGCATTTTTGTAGCTACGCGATTTACACGCCGTAGCTGCGTGAATAAGGATTATTTGTATTCGCTATTATTCCCCGTGAGATATCGCGTACAAGCTGTTCACGTGTCGCAGTTACGGCTGGAATTTATGGCCAAATTGATCTCGAAACATTTCAATTTTTGACGAGCTATAATTAAAGTTCAATTCGATTCCCATTAGCTTTCACCAGTTCCACGAGGATTGATAGCCGTTTTATTTTGATAAATTGCGTGTTTCGTCAGGTTCTCCGTGTCGAGAATGCTAATAAAAAATTCTCGTTCGAATGACTGTTGTTTACTTTCGATATTCGACGCGAGTCTCTTTTGTCAAACATTCGAATCGAATACAACGACAACAATTACGTATATCTCGAATATCGAGGGTCTAGAATTTCCATGGATCGTCTGGAACGTAAGAGTTTATTGGATAAATGGCAGTTTTCGTAATATTGAAAACGTTCCCGATCGAACGATCACCGAAGGTAGCCATCGCGAGCGAAGGTGCTCGTTTCCCAGTACGGGCTATCGTGGATCGTGCGCCCTCAGGGTGTCGTGATAATTTTACGGAGACAGTGGTCCACTCTTCTTGCTCGTTGCTCCCTTCGAAATCGAGGATTATTACACGTTGCCGGGATGGAAACGATCGAGCGAATTAAATTTGAATCCCGTCGCGATTATGCCCGGTGGTCCCTTCGGTAATCCAGCTTTTGCAACCACTTCGCGATCGATCGCCACGCTAGAAACGTTCCTCGAGCGAATATGTAGATGTCCACAAAGAGATCGTCGAACGATTGAAAAAAGATACCATCTTTTAACTTGTAATTCTTGCGTGAGTGAATCTTTAAGTTTCTATAATTCTAAAATAATTTTATTTTTTTCGTTTTTTTCCCTTGTAAGTTAAAAAGAGGTTTGCAATTATTCTCACTGTAAATATTTAATTGTTTCGTCCAATCGAGACCTCATTTTTGCCTCTGACTGCGTTCCGTTTGTCGATTTTCGCGAACGTCTGGAATATGAACACGCGAAACGGGTTTGAAGAGTTCAACGGAGGCCACTGGATAGCAGAAGCATTCGCGCGGACTCAGGATTACACGTATAAACGAAAAACGTCGCGTTTAAAGGCACTCGATCTGAAACGATCTCGTCCAGTCGTGTTATGAATATCGATGGCGCGGTATTCCCACGACACGCGAGCGGGACGATAATAACGCGCGGACGAGGGAAAAGGAAACGGTTTCGAAGTTTTCAGCGCTAATGAGAAGAAGAGCTGCCAGCATTCGACGTAACGCGGAAAAAAAACCGGATTCTCATTACCACCACTCTAATTACCTTTTACGTCTCCCTCGCTCGTTTTCTCAGTCGTCAAACGTTCGTCCGACGCTGCCCCTTTTCTGGGAGTTCTCGCCCTCGTTCTCCTTCTTCGCGTGGAAATCGGCGAACGATTAATTGTCAGGTCGTTGACTCGGACTTGCGACTGCGCGAACGAGTTTCTTAGTTTATTAGAAGGTGTTTATCCCGTGTGTGGTATCGAAGTGTATTAATTAAGAAGGTGTCATCAATAATTAACCCTTTGCGTTCGAATGGCGACTCTCACTCGCCACGATGTTTCGCGTGACAACTCGAGCGGCTGTATTTACGCTGAATTTCGTTATCTCCAATTGATAGATGCGAAGTATTGGTTCCTGAATAGGCTGTTTATGTTTTCGGTTGGAAAGTGACATTGTGACGTAAAATTCCTGTACGATTGTAGTGTTGAATACTTGATTGTAGTCTAGCGTTAGTACAGTTTCGACGGTCGTTGCGAGCACATTCGTCGCGAAATTTTCCACCACTCGTTTGGAAGTTTTAAGGCGAGTTTGATTTTGAATTGATCATGATTAAATTGGTGGCAGAGCAAGTGTAAACAGTAATTACGTATCGAGTGTGAGAAATAGAAAAATTAGTGTAATAGACAGTGAATCCGGAAGTAGCAGTGATGAGCCACAAGATCCTGGCAACTCAGAATGCCCTTGTAAGTGTTTTGTATAAATCACATCAAACACCACTACAGAACTTGAATTTCGATACTTATCTTTTTCAAAATGTTAATTCTTCTATAAATTCATTTACGCGCGAAATTATCTCGAGAAACGTCGACGAAAAAGTCGTCAAACGCAAAGGGTTAATAGGACGCGAGTCCTGTTGGTCTGTTGTGTATTTCTACAACTCAATCCATATTTTCGTTAACTGTGCGAAGTTTTCTCGTCTTCCAGGTGGTTAACTAACCCACTGTCGTAATAAAACTGCTTTAAAATAACAAAAAGACAGAAAAATTAAAGAACTAAACTTTTATAATATCAACCGCGTGTAATTATTATAAATACTATACATTGTATACAAATACTTTTATAAATCGTGTGAAAAGATACGTGTGCATGTGTACAAGCTTAAAACACCCGAACACCCCAAAAGCAAAGCAGCAACGCTTCCAACCGCGGCTTACCGAAAAGCCTCCTATCCGGATCAGCTTTCCGGTGTTCGTGGGTCTCACGATGGCGAAGATTAGTCACGACTTAAGGAACGAGAGTAAATCAGCCCTGCGTTCGTTGACACGTTCAACCTGGTCCAGAATTTCCTTCTGTAACCCGTCGACGCGTTTCCATCTCGCGCGATGGACGATGGCGACGCCGATAGCGACGCTTATCCCAGCAGGCAGTGACGATCCACCAGTGGACGCAGTCCGCGACGATGGTTCCTCCTCGCGTTGATAAATCGCCGTAACCGTCGTCGTCGCGATCCTACTGCCATTAATCTCGATAATTGAATCAATATCTGTGATATCTGGTCGCGTATCCGGGCCGAGTTCATGGTAATTAGCCAACCTTGCCATAAATCATGCCCTCCCGTGGGTCGCGCCGCGGAGAGATGCCTGCTGGTTTTCGGCCCTTTGTCTGGCCGCGGTTCCACGTGGATTCCATAAATCGACGGCTTTACGGGGACGGTGGAACGTGTCCTACGGACACCGTAAACAGGGGAACGTACTGTGGGACCCTTGACCCACAAAATGGGCACGCAACGTGGCTCCGTTTAAAACTCGAAGGGAGGAAGAGAAGAGGAGACTCCTTTCTCGTCTCTCCTTTCGACTCTCGAGATAGCGAGCGCTGGCGCAGGGAGGCGTATATAAATCGTGAGACGTGGGTGAAGAGTCGAGGGGAAGTGTGGGTGGATGTTAAGGGATTGCTTCGCGTGGGACGCCTTTTTGGTGGCGCGGAAATACGAGCGAGAAGCTTTGCGGAATAGCTTCTAAAACGGTTGTCAGTAATCTTTTTTAGCGATACTATTTAAACGTGTCGTAATATCATCTTCCTTCGTTTCGAAAATATCCACGCAGAGGACGACAGAGGGACACGATCGAGAGAGGATAAAAACCAGTCGGATGAGATCCCCGAACGTTACACGCTCTTTCAACTTTCGAAAAAACTTGTACGCCACTAGGTACACGAGTCCTGGTGGCGATCGTATCGTTTAAAGTGACTGGTAACAATTCGAGCGCGCGTAGTCTTGTACTGTAGCCACTGGCGAAAAGGGTCGCGGTGATTCATAATAAACCGCTCAATGCCAGCGGAGTTCACCGTTTCATCGAGCACGTATGGCGATCCTGGGCCCCGTGGGGCAACGCGGGGGTCAGGCGGACTTAATCAACCGATCATTATCACGGGTACGCGGCGTAATGGCTGAAAGAGCCCCGGTGTTCCGTCCACCCTTTATCGCGGACAACGGTCCGAGGCGTGGTCGCGTTCGCCAGCTGCGCCGCGTACCAGCGGCTTCCATTATTCGTGGAATCGATTAATTAACGGTCGCCGGGACTAATGATCGGTAATGCAACCGCCGTTCATCGCGGGCGCGTCGGTTCGTGGAAAACTGCGAAACGGCCGGTGCTGGCTAACGAGTGAAGATGTTGCGGACAACCGATGATTAATTCGACTTTCGTCGCGGTGGAAAATCGACGACGCGCAGCTGTGAAATATTGCGCTCGTCCGTACCCCTTTGACGCGCGCCGGGAGTCGAAAGTGAGCGCACCATCTCGACGCTGCTAGAGTTATTTAGAAATTCTTGCACGTTGCGTCGGTCGAACGGTGAAATTGATTGAAACGATAGGCAATATGTTGGGAAACGCCACTAATATCGTGTACTGTAATATTGTATCTCACTCTGCGTTCGTCCGCCACTTTTTTCGTTCCGTTTCGCTCGATCGTAGAGGCAAACTAACGGCGCAAGAAGTACAATCTTCGAACGTCTAATTTCGAATATTTCATCGAAAAAGGTATTAAGTATATTCGTAACGGTAAATAGTTTCTGTGATAAATTCTATGAATCTGTTGGTGGATACTAAATCGAAGCAATTTCAGTTGCTCGTTCATCGCGGACAAATCTGAGGCACAGCGAGTGGAGAAAAATCGAAGCGAAATTCCTCGAGATTAGCTCGTCACGTCGTTTCTTAACCGAGAGACCCCGGACGGTTTTCAATGGCGAGCCGTGAATTGGGCACGCGGATCGGTCCCGGCGACCGATTTATCGTTCTCTGACTAATTGACTCGAGGAGATACGGCCCTCCGCGGCTGTTCGCGTTCTCGTTATCTGCTCGTCGGGCGGGGATCGTTTCCCAGCGATGGCGTTTCTTCTCGAAAGCGCATCGGGCCCGGATCGTGAAACGAGCCGCTGCTTTAATGAGCCAATTATTTAATTGCCCCCGCGCCGTCCCTCTGCTCGTCGACGTGCCGCGTCTTTCTCGAAAAACCCGAGCCAACCAGAGCCAGAATTTAACCCCCTCGGTGAAATTGTCTCGTCGCATCTTCGCTTCCTCTTTTTACCGCTGCCGTGTATCACCGTTGGAATCGGCGATCGACATTCTTTGGTAACTCTTTCGGTGCGGCGGGCGTAATGGGTTGTCGTAGAGTGAACGTTGAACGCCTCTGGCCGCTTGTTAATTATGTTGTGAGCCATGGAATGCGGAATTGGAGAAAACGGGGCTACCTTTACCAGCCTCGAGTTGTACTTGTGCGGATGGGAACGTTGCTTCTGTTGGTTCCTTTTCGCCTGGACTAATTGATTTTTCGTCAAATCCGTTGCTTCCTTGTGATGTACATCTGGTATACAGAGGACACGCTTTTGTTATTTATTCTCGATCGACGTTTAATCGAGCGCTTATTGATCTCATTGTTACAAGTAGATCGTGTATAACGATTCGAAGGAGATGTAAATTTCGAGGATATTTATTCGGACCTCCCACTGTGGCAAGGTCTTCCGAAATATCTCCCCTCGGTTCGTTAATCAAGTCTCGAGCATCTATTATGGAGCGTTCTCTTTTTGTTCTCAGACGAGTGAATGTTCGATGGTCAGAGTTTTGCGAATTCGTAGTCAAGCGTTTCGATCATTCGAATTGTACATTGCGATCTTTTTCAATTAAAATTTATGGGCTATAATTTGGAAATTATAATGTCCCTTGAATAATTTTCAAAATACTATATATTATATGTTTATACAAACTAACTAAATGTTGATAGCAGTTAAACGACTCATCTATCTACTATTTTACTTCGAACTGAAGAACGGAACTTTGAAGGAGAAAGGAAAAGAAAATTGCTCAAACTATTAACAAGTAACAATCTTCTGCAAAACAATGCAAGAGAATATTCCTAAGGCGATTTAAAAATTTTCTTACTGCGTATCATTGATCACGTGGTAAAAGATAGAAAATTGTAGGAGTCCTCCGACACTCGCCACCAAAGAGACATCAACCTTAACACGCACAATGCAGTTTCCCTCAAGTACTCATTTCCGCCTCTGTTTCCATATAATAAACAAAATTTCCAACCTGTCCCTAACATCCCTACATCCAAAACGCGACTCCACCACTTCAGGATCCTTACGAGTCCGCCAGCTCACCCAGGACGAAACGTTCTTCCCTCTCTTCTCCTTCTTACACATAGACAGCTCTGCACTGAAGCAAAGCGCTTCATAATATTACCCACAAGTGGAGCAGAAGTAGCGCGATAACGCGATGGGGGATCTAGATGAACTCGTCAAGGACGCGGTTCGGTAGAATTTCAATTAAGGCTAAATTGGCCCGACGCTGGCAGAAAATAGAGTACGAGCAGCCGGTGTAGCGCAGGCTGATGGCGCGGAGGATCGACCTCGGCAACGGCAACCGTTGCACGGCGAGCAGCGAAGGCGGAGGATCGTGGAAGAAGGTTCCTGCGGAGTTCATCCCGCAAATGGAAGTCGAAGACCCCGGAGAGTAAAACGGCATTCCAAACCGTGCTTGATTGGTTTTGGCGAAGGTGTACCGCCTTTCCGCAGGTCGGGTCGGGTCACCCCTGCCTCTTACGTGACTCTTCCGTCTTCTGGACGCGTCGAACCGAAAGGTTCCGCCGGATCATCGTCTTTAACACCTCTCGCGAGATTTTGCCCGTTTTCGTTCTCGCCGCTTTTTTTCCTCCTGCGAAACAACCTCGAGCGTCGAAGAGGCGGGGAAAAATGTCTGGCCTCTGTTGCTGTTTTCTTCAACGCGTTTTCTCAACTCTGACTTCGTCGAAATCGAAAGTCAACTTTGTGTGATCTTTCAGGAAATAATCAACCCCCGCCATTTTAGAGTTCCATCAAGTTCTTTTCAGAGTCTCTTTCATACCATTAGAGATGTACGATTAGCTTGTTTCGAGTATCAGAAAGGAGCATCCACGCGTGAATTGATATAATTGAATTCCTTGACGTGGAAATTTAAGAAACATTCGCTCTTTAAAGAGCCACATTGTCAACGTTAGAGACCGTTTCGATGTTGCGTTACGAATCTCTACGTGGGTGGATCCGGGCTCGTGAAACACTAGCCGTCGGAGAAAGGCCACGATCTCGAAACGCCCGGCACACACAGAGCGCGGTGAACGCCACGGCAATAAGAAGACATCGATAATTTAACTGTAATGGAAAGCCACACGCCAGTCCGAGCTACTTGAAGGGAAAAATGTTTCCTCTTCCTATGCGGGACTCGCGCAGTTGTTCCATCCGCGCGAGCTCCGTCGCGTCTGATAAGTCCATCGAATTCCTTTTATCTGGCGAACAATCTGCTAGCTGGCGACTTAACGGGACCTTTTACCACGTGCGAAACAATCGGGCAACTTTCACGCCTTCTTTTGCTCGGTCCTCTACGCTTCCTGAGGAACGAGCGAGGTAACTGTATGAAAGTTCGCGTTCACTTTGCGTTCATGCTTCAGGCTGTTCCAATTGCGAACAGAGGAATATATTGCTATAATTTATTCCGAAGAGTTCTAAAACTACCTTCTCATGGTTGCAATAAGAATTCAAATTTCTATCAAGCTTTTAATTGCGATAAAACACAATGTTAACTCGATCTCTGATTTCTAAAATGAAAAGTGGGTGTCTTACGCCAACCCTTTGACCCAGTTTAACCATCGTCACCTTGCGCAAAATTTGATGACCTTTACCTCTGATCGCTGCCAAATGGTTCCGCCAGACCGACTCGAAGGCTACTCGACGTCGAAGTTAGCCAAGCAGCGCAGGGTCGAAACCCAAGCGGAGCCCAATCAAGAGCCATCAACCCACCAGAAGAGACGCCTGTCCCTAGCCGTACCAAGCGCTCGCTCGCCAAGCTCCACGATCCGATCGATACGATGCGATCCGCGTGTGGCTGTTTTCACGGTCCGCTACCTAATTACCGTGGCTGGTGCAATCAGCCGCGTAGCACACACCCTGTTCACGATCCTGAACGTTGCGGTATACCCGCGTCCAATATCACGTGCCCGCCAACGGAACCATCCGGAGTCCGATTTCAAAGCTAGACAGTTAACTTAATTACCAATCATTGGTTACTTGTGTCTGCGTTCACGTGTATGTACATACGTACATACATATATACATATAAAAAATATATATATATATATATATATATATATATATATATATATATATATATATATATATATATATATATATAGTTACGAGGAAAAGAGGAGATAGGATGGAATCTATATACTTAGCAATCGGGGCTGTTCGCCTTCGCCTGACGACGGCTGGATGAGAAATTAGAAGAGGGACCAGGAAAGAGATAGACTGGGGAAAGGATTAGAGCGGCGGTTAAAGAGGGACAGAGGGAGAGAGAAAGGAGGTGGGTCGAGGAAGGATAAAAGAGATACGTGTTGTTGCACGGGAGAGGAATCGACCAAGGTAGGTCGTACTCGGGCGTGTTCATGTCCGATGCGACCTTCGGCCTCTTCTACGAGTCTGGTGCTGTTGCTGGCTGGACTGGATCGCCGGTACCGCTATCCGTGGCTGCTCCCCCTTAGTACACGCTGCACATCGGTAAAATGGCATTGCTACCCTACATACCGTCGCAGACCACCGTTGACTTCTGATCCTCGGTGAAAATGTTCTAGGATGTGTGTGTGTGTGTGTGGGTGTGTGCGAACCTGACAATGAGAGAAGAGCTTTGGCTTTGATGGTGGTCGTTAATATCGGTTACTGCTCTTCTAATGGATCGTTCTCTGCGACTTATTCTCGATCGAGGCAAAGTTCTTTTGATAGGATTCTTGTGTATTACGTGAATATTGTTTAATTGTAGATATTTTATTCTTGATGTACGGTGTGAAAGTATCTGTCTCGCGAAAATGATATTTGGATGAAGATAGTCGTGTAACGGTGCATATTTGTAGTGTTCCAATAGCTTCTTTATCGACTCGCAACACATTCGTCTGTTATCGAATATTACAATCAAATCGCATTCGCGGGAATGTTTGCGAGACTCGCAACGTTCCATTCGCCCGGAACTCGTTTCACCCGAAGACATCTCAATTCGTCGCGAAGCTGACCGCCACGCGTTCGCGACGAATCGATCGGTTCCACGGACGTGTCTGTTGCAGCGAGCGTCCAGCCGCCATCGCGGACAAGCGTCCTTTCCTTCCGCGATGCTTGGCTTCGAGTTTTTCCGTCAGAAATCAATTGTCATCTTGCGAAATCACTCTATTAATCTTTCGATGACGAATATGAATAGCACGTGCTCCGTTACTGCTTGGAAGACAACACTTTCTTGTCTGGAGGATTACTTCTGTTGAATTTAACCCTGCAGTAATTACGCAGACGAGGACGACGGGTAGCGACGATATCTGTTTGTTAAATAAGATTTTTTTTTAAGAAAATACTGGGATGTTTCGCAGACTTCGACGATTTTTCCTTTGATGAATAATTAAAAATGTTATCAGTACAAGGAACCCTTCCGTTTTCTACTGTGTATCTACTCAAGGAATGCTCTTTAAGAACAAACGTTTTAAACAATTATACGTATTTAATTAGTTGCAAATTGAAACGTGATACAGGAGGAAAAGCGTTTCGTCGAGGTGTCACGATGAATCAGCTTAGGCAAATCGGTTCGGATAAACGGTATCGTGCGGTTCGAAGAATCCGGTGAAATCGCGCGATGATCTCGTTGGCCAGGATCGCGGAACAGGGCCTCATTAGAGACGGTGGATCATTCGAGCGCTGTTTTGAATCCCGCTCCCACAAGACGGGAGGAGCTGTTGCGCTCAATCAGCTCACTGGTCCTTCTAACGAGCTGTATTGGCGATGCCTTCTTTGTCACTCGAGTAATTCTCTTTTTCTTGCGCAGATTTTCGAAAGCAGCGAGCGAGAAGACGACTAAAGAGACAGTTGAGAGAGTGAGAGTCTCGTTTTAAGAAATATGACGAATAAATACGATCGTAATTATTAACGAGGCACAGGTGGCCTCTATCGAAGATGAACACCTTTTGCTTTACCTTTTCGACAAATGGATCCGATTTAATTGAAAATTCTTACTCCGTGTAAGATGAGAAAAAAAGTTGATTAAACCTTGGAGAATAATATCGCTGGCAATGAAATAATGATATACGCGCGTGTTCGAGTTATTCTTCGGGCCGATTAAAATTGTTCGAGTTGCGCGGACGCGTTCCAGCCGCACTCGCCTTGAACCTAGCGAAAGAATGGCCAGATCGAGCGTTTCATGCGAGGAAACAGAAAGGCGGGTTTTGAATGGTAATTATCGTCCCGCCGACACAACGAGATATAAATTACAATGCCGGGCCGAGAACGAACCGGACCTCTTCTGTCTTTCTGCCTGCGTTTCCACCTTCTTTTCAGCTCTGCTCCTGGCCGGCCTTAAAGGGCGAGCGCAAGCTCTGATTGTACAGGTGTTACAAATGGTTCTCTCGCATCGCTTATGTACATTCACTTGTAAACCCTTTTCTCGCTATAACGCAGCAACAATCGCAGCAAACTGTTGCATTCAAGCGGGAGTGTTGTGTTCTCAGAGAGAAATTCTGTACTTCTCGGAGAACGTTCTTCAATTTTTTTTTTTTTTTTCAAAACGTCCACAGATATGGAATTTCTACACAATGCGAGCACGATAAATCCTTTGAGAAGTGGATCTTGCCTCGATCGGTCGACCGTGGATCGTCGAAACGGCGGTGTTTCTCGTTGTACCACAGGCGAATATTAAGAGTAGAAAGTTGTCGAGTGTTCTTCGGTGTATTTTCTAAAATAAGACTGAATAGAATTAATTGCACGGCTATCCGGGACGAGTTATGCACAATAAAGTGTATCCACCACCGATAGCGTTTCTCCTTTGTGCACAGGAGAATCAGGTTGCGAGCTAGTTTCAAGTTTAAGGATGTGCCCTCCATTCGGGTGACTATCAAGGCGTTTACATCTCGGCGTTCGCAGCTGTTCAAATTACGGTTATCGGGAAGTAAATACGTAGATATCGATTCAAAAATTGCAGAGATTGAAGCTAAAGTTTTGGAGTTCCTTGAAAATATTATACATAGAATGTTATTTTTGCTTCATAGTTCAATTCGCTTAGTACTGTAATTTATAGAATATAATTCTTTTATTTTATTGCAGAAGAATCCTTAATGCTGGCGAACCTTCTGCTTTCAAACGCTTTGAAACGGGCATTGCCCCAAACGACACCAACGAATAATTCAACCGAAATCACCTTCAATTTTCACTCGAAAACGAGCCCGAAACCTTTGAAAACCACCGGCAATTACTTAAATAACCGCTCGAAAGACTCTCGAAGCAGCGTTATTAAAATAAACCTTCATACGTTCACACTGCCCCGTCCAATTGACCGTCAGGAAACATTCCGAAACTGCACCAGATTCTCCTCTCGCTAATGCAACCCTTGCATGTCGCTTCGAGCGGTGGACGCGTCCCCTTTAAAGTCAGTCGGTTAAAAGGCAAACGAAGGCTGAAACAGCCAGCCGACTCCGTTAACCACCGGGGCCCCGTATCGGCGGCTGGGCCAGTGGATTGCCGCTCATTTGCTGCGAGTCGGCGCACCAATTTATGTGGCACGCGTGTTGCATCGATTGGTCGCGAACAGCCACGCCAATAAACATCTTTATCTGACCTGTCCATCTGCCCCGCCGCTCGTTCGCGACGACATTCTTTCCGCCGCTGGACGGCCAGGGTTTCTAATCGCCGATTAGCGGGTAGACGTTGCTCTCGCGCGGTCTTATCCTCCACGAAACCCTCCGCTTCTGCGTTTGACCTCGCGTCGGAGAACAGACGCCCCCGATGGAGCGCACGGTTAAGTCCGTGATTCCTCGGTGCTCGTTGGGCTTTGCGATCGCTGCTGGAGATTGGGAATGCCGGATAGCTGAAACTTGGCAGTCGATCGTGAAAGATTTTTTCGAGACGAAATGGTTTTTCTTGATGTAGGGTTGTTGGAGATTCGAGATCGTTGAGGTGTCTTTTCGTAACATTTTTGTGACATCGTATGCTTGGGATTTTCCGTTGTAATATGCGTTGCACTTCGCGGATTAGGCTTGACAGTAAGGCTTTAACTTGTAGGTCGCATAGAAGACAATGTAAATTAACACGTTGTCGGGATAATTGTAGACGCAGAAAATAACAGGCGCGATTGATTTCGCAACGCAAAACCAACAGTGGAGAACGAAGTTTACCGATGGCACTATGGTTCGACTAAATGCCAAGGACAGCTGAAGTTTCTCCTTCATTTCACACAGCTTCCTGAGCACAATGTAATGTCACGTTCCCTAGGTTAACTTTTATGCAACAAGAAAACTTGTCGTTCAATTTGTCCACACTTTTTACATATCTCTCTTTACTTTTCTATGTTACAGGTAAGTCAGCCATCGTTTAAAAACTGTACGTCTAACGTAAAAACGCTCCTAGCCAAGGTCAGATATCGATAATAATTTTTTTAATTACTCTTGTCGCATGAGAGGTGTCTACTGTTTTTAAAAAATGCTTCGAAAATTATCTCGACTGTAAATTGATTCGTGCGATATAACACGACTGATACAAAACTTCGACTGATACACATAAAGATAAATCGTGACGAACTCGGGATCATAATCCACCAGAATCGAGCAATTTTGCACTCGCATACTGCATCCACCTCGAAGACTGTACGCGAAACCTGTTCTTCTCGCGGGTAACGTAACTTACATAAGTCATTAACATCGCGTTGACCCGAAGATGCACGCCCAGTGCAGCAATCGTTGCAGCCGATACACGCGTCATTCTCGATCTATCAGGTTCACTATATTGCATAGTTTGATCGAGTACCGTGGAGATCACCGTCATTTCTTTCGCATTGTGCGTGAAGTAACGTTAAACGCGCGAACAAGTACTCTGTTAATTTATAAATTGTAAAAAATTAAGAATTTTTAGTTCATTGATACACGTAACTCGGTATAGCAAATATAAAGAAACATTCTTACGAAAATAGAATTATTCTTAAATCATTTTAAATTACAGTACTTGTATATTTAGATGTAGCGGAGTCACATAAAAATGCTGAGTAATTCAAAACACGTTCCTGTCGATACAAAATCAAACAGAATTAACACGTAAGTTACCGATCCGTGACGAGTAAATCAGTATCGCGCGTGCAAAAAATGAGAAAAAAATGGACAATGAGCAATCGAATCGATCAATAGAAATGTAATACAGGATTATTCTGCTAGGTAAATAAGAAAAACCGTAGCCAGAGATCTCGATTCCCCTATTTATATCGTTCCTTACGCAACTGCAGAGAAGTTGATTCCGCGTGCGGGCATTGAAATCACCGGTCCGGCTCCCAAGCCGCGCGCGGCGCGTGGAAAGAATAATTTCTCTCCTGTCCTTCGCCTCTCGTTTTTTACCGCGATAAACTTATCGGTGCAAAAAAGTATGAGAACAGCGAGACGAATATCATCACAATGCAGGAAATGATTAGAAAGGAAGGCTGACCGGTTTTTTGTTGCTCCGTTTGTTTAAGAAGGCATCAGAGACGTAAAGTGGATGGACGGACGGGTCGTGTTGCGTTAGTTGCGAGCCACGGTTGTTTCCATGCGGTGAATCGCATTTTTCGAATGCCTCCGGTTGCGAAGGCGAACTCTGGAAACGGTCAATCGAACACGGATAAACGTGTAACCTACTTGACGCGCCGCGAAATATTTCTAACCGCGAAAGTTTTCGCTGCGCCTTTTAATCACGCCTTTCTATCGCGCCGCTAATTTCTCCGGCCACGTCCGCGACGCACTTACGACGAGATATATTGCTAAATTCGTTTGAGAAACGATCCAGCTCGCGAGACTTCCGGCTCGAGAGACCTGTTGCTTCCATTGGGAAATCCATTCGAGCCGGCTGACGATGAAATATGCGCTCTTCTGGTGAACGGATCCGCTGCAGTAACGGATACTATTCCATCGATTGATTTTACAATTTTCTAGCCATTATTTTTTATACGATATATACATCTGCTAAATGGAAACAACTATAAGTGTACGTTGCATAAATACGTTCATAGTTCAATTGATTTTACAGGGAGTGCTTCTTCTATGAATTTCTGACAAACCTTTTAACGCGCTACCGTTTCGTACAATTTTTATCCAAATTATTTGTAATTATAAATTTAATTATTTTTATGTTTGGTAAGAATCTTTTTTTCGCAAGTATGGTTACAAGTATACGAACGATGCGAACGTGAACTATTCGAAACGCGACATTAGTTGAACGGCGCAGAAAAGAAGATTTCAGGTCCAATCGAAGCGGTTGGTTTTCAATTTAAGAGCCGGACGGTTAAAGCCTCGTTGATGGAACGATGACGTTACGCGTTGCCCGTCCCCGTTTCGTCGGCTCGATTATGATGCAAAAGAGCGTGTCAGAACGCGGCCGTGGAGCGAGTAAATCAACTTTAACCACCTTTTGCCCCCGATCTGACTTCATAATCGAGAGCTGGACCGAGTCGACGCGTCGGCCAATTAGAAGCGAGCGGACCTCTAGCCTCCTCCGCGCGTGTAGGTACGCACACGGTCGACCCGTGGCTACTTTAAATTGCAAACATCCATATATCGAATCATATTCCGTGCATACCGCGATGCGTTCCCTAACGGCTGATTAAATCAACCCGCCGGTGGTATTCGCGGCATAATCGATTAAACTACCGATCGAATATTAACGAGAGAGAAAAAGAGAGAGGGGGAGAGAGAGAGAGAGAGAGAGAGAGAGAGATCTTTGTGGGCTTAATAAGTGCCGTCCAATGGACTTTCTGGTGGCATTTCTTTCCTCTTTTTAAAGGGCAATCATTCAGTACGCGTTCGTCGTTTTTTGATGGATACTTTTAATTGGATTATTAAGGAGCGAACTCTCGATGTAGGAAGCTGTCGAGCGAGTCGTTTAATGTGTTCCAATTTGGCGAGGTCGATAATGATTATTGTTCGAACACGCGACTCCACACTTTAGCCGAGTTCGTTATTAAAGGTAACGCGATCGTTGTGTAACGAAGCTAATTTTCAAGAACTTGATAAGTATTGCGAGTCTAAGTAAATTATTTATCGGTGTTGCTCTAACTAATCATTCGGTTCGAACTGCAAATTGAAAATATGTATATTTTTATATTTCCCTTATTTACTTAAGAGAAGTATTATTGTATTCTTTTATTTAAATATAGATGTTTAATTACTTAGGGTTAAAAAACAGAGAAAACAATGTGTCATACATGGAAAGTAGTTCTGATCTATTTAAAAAAAATCATAAAGATTAGCATGAAATAGAATATTGAATAATACAGAAACCTGATCTCTCTCTCTCTCTCTACACAACGTAAACCTGTCTTTTTTGAAAATACACTCATCACCCTGACTAACAAATTGTCTGGGAAAGTAGTTGCCATCCCTCGAATCCAGCTTCCACCAAATTTACCCTTTTACGGTCTTCTCACAAATATACATTCTATTTCTCATTCCAATCTCCGATACCACAACAATGTCAGAACCAAACACTTTCAAACATTCCAAAGTAATTGACAGCGGGACTGTCATCGCATGCTGCATCAATATCGATGGTCCCTCGCGATAGCTATCGAGAGACGAAATGAAAAGCCTGTCGAACCTCCGCGTTACGTAACACACCGAGCTGAGACGATGAAGCGGGAGTGCGGAGCGATTCGGGGCACAGCATCTCCAAGTGGATCAGTCGGAACAATGCTCGACGGTTCTAACGGTGCAGCGTGGAGTCACCGTGAAAAGGACGATTCGTGTTTGATTTGCCGATAGGATCGCGCGGGGGCAGCCAATTATGGCCAGGATCTAACCCAGCCCGTGATCGTCCTGGCCAGTCGCCGCGTCAGTGGCGTGCTGCGTTGATTAAACCCGGGATTCCGATCTAATTGGATTAGACGGTGCGCCCTGCTCCTCTATTTTCCATTCGTCATCGTTTCTTCTGGCCAGGCCCCGTGGCTTCGCCCCAGCGACGCTTTCTGTCCGGTTTGCCGATTCACGCCGCGCCTCCGGATCCTTTCAGGACGCGTTGCAGACGAACGTTTCTCAATAGAGGCCGACTATCGAGTCTAATGGGATGCTCGCGTGAGCTTTCGCGAAGGTTTCTACAGGAACGTCGCTCGCGTTTGTTTAACGACGGAAAACGCGCGATTCGATTCATTCAACGTTCCCGGCTAGCGTGATCGAGCATAGAATGGAATGCTTCGCGGGAATTGTTTCGAAATCAGTTGATCGCGTGGAGAGCAATTGTATCCGTCGCTGTAAAGTGTTCGTAGAAGATACACGAGGAGACAGTATGGGTAAAAACTGGTAATAAAAGAGATAGTCTGCTAAAGATAAGGTCACTTTTTAAGATGTTCGTATAAGGAACATAAAAAAGTGGTACAGATTTGACGCTGTGTGTTCTCCAATAAAAATATCTTAAAATTAAGTGTGGAAACACGATAAGACAGAGAAGCCACGCTAATACGGCAGGAAATTGGAGGCTGGAGCTTATTATCGTGACCAAATATTGCCATATATCCAGCATCAGCTGGCGTTCTTATATATCATCCATGGACAGACGAGAAGTTGCAGTGTAGATTGCTCCAGCTCATTACCGGTTGAGAAACGCTGTCAGAGTGTTTGGTCTGGAACGATATAGCCGGATAGTCATTTTGTCTGATCGTACGTGTTCGACGCGTTAAAAGAATCAAAAAGATTCGGTCGGTGGTTGATTTGTTGTTGACGGTGCCGACAGGTCCGGTTTAATGTGGGGTCTTCTTGAACCTCTATCCTCGTCCTCGATTATAATTCACTCGCGATCTCTTCAGCTCCTCTTATCCAGACTTTTTGCACCGAGAAAATTGTGTGATTCTGAACAGAGTAAATTCTTCAACATTATTTTCATGGTAGCCGCTGAAATCGCAGCTTCTCAACTACGTATACGATTTCCTCGGTCGAGAGGAGAGCAGTTCGAGATAATTATACGCACATGTGGCGACTGTCTCAGGGGTAACATAAAATGATTCTACAAATTCACTTACAAAAACGTAACAAAAAATGGAAACTTAAACTTGCAAAAGTATTTGAATATTTTATCTATTTTATTTTATTTTTATTTCGCCTTTTATGAATTTTATTGTCTCCGTAGATTTATCGCAAGGTGTCCATTTTGAATTATTGATCCTGTAAGGCATCGTTGTCACTTTCGAATCCGCTGTTCGTTACTCTAATTTTACACTGATTTCAATTTTCAACAGTTCAAACTTAAATTCATCTTCACTCGAATTAATCTTACTTCTGAAATTCTTTTCTGCGGGACTTCAAAACTTAAGGTCAGTCAATGAAAAGCTCGAGGTGTCTTGAAACGCGCCATCCCTCGAGCACAAAATGTTAATAAGGTTGCTACTCCTTTTTTAAAAAATAACTGATTTCTAGTCTCTTCAAATCATGTTTAGTTCGTTTCTCGATGCCATCATCGGAACTGCGTTTATATTTATTACGATATTAAATTTATGAAAGCTTGCTTTACATAGACCCTCCTCAAAAGACCTCTCCTCAGCCTCTCCTTAGGAGAGTATATTCCTAAAGTACAGATAGTTCTGCGCGCTATTTATTTTTTAAAATACAGTGGTATAAAATAACAGGAGGCTATAAATTGTAGAACGGGCGGCTACCCTATCCGCTGTTGTTCCTCGCGGATGCTGAACTGCGTGCCATTAGATGGTACCCGGTGCCCCGGGATTTACGGCGGAAAATACGATCCCGCCATGTACGGCGTAATTGCTACTATTTTGTAACGCGGCCGTTCTGTTGTTGTACACGTGGCTCGCGTGGTATCCCGTGAACGACTTAAAATAATATCCCCAGCTATTTATAAAACCGTGCCTGGCATTATCTCGGATCTCTCGTGGCGATGCAATTACGCGGGGACCGGTCCGCTCTTTGGAAAGCGTGTAATAAATTAATAGCTGCGGCGCGGACTGATTAATTCAGCCTGTTGCAAGCTGCGTTTCCATAGAACTTGGAAAAATGGCGGTGGATAATTGCTGGCGGGGTTTTGTTCAAACTTTCGCTGTTTCAATTGTGTAACCGATAACAGTTGTTATTGTTCGGACGATTTTCGACAGGATCTCGACTTATCTGATGGTTGTTCAGTCCCTCCCGTTGAAGAGATTAACGCATCGGTCGAAGTCGTTAATGGGCAGTCACTACTGAATGGAGACTCAATTTAGGAGGCGGTTAATGGGCTTTCAAGATGCCCTCTACTGAGATTTCAGAGTACAGTTGAATTCTTATTAAGGTCTCCTCTGAGAAGATGTGATCAAGGTCCTCGAGAAAAAACACTCGTTTCGACATAGATGATGAGATAGATAATTCTATGGAAATTCAGAATAATCATCCCCAGAGCAGGACTATAACCAAAATCCCCGTTTCCCAAAAGTCCAGAAGCTCCAGAATATTTCAAATACGCGGAGAACTTGCCAAAGGCAAAGATATACGTTCCAATAGTCGCAAAGTTTCACTCGCGCCGCAAAAAGATCGGAACATTTCTCCGCCGAAGCTTAAGCTCAGCCAGGTTTCTCAGCACGCCAATAAGAGGTGAGCATTCCTGTCGAAGGCATTGAAGCCGGAACAATCAGCGACGCATCAAGGCTCAATCACCGCGAGGACAGCGCGCCAGAAGCGGTCACCCGGGACTCTCCCAGATGGGGTCCGTCTGCGGTGAGAAAAGACGTAGAAGGGAACCGTTAGCCCAGAAGAAGGAGCAAGAGGTCTTCTAACGTAAGTGTGGCGCAGCACGCCTCAGGCCCCGTATAGAGGTTACGAAGCGCCGCGCCGCGCTCTCCTGCATCCGTGCGCGATATCTTGGACCACACCCAGGCCTTCTCTCGCGCGTTCGCCGTTCCTGGAGAGAAACGGGCCCCGGGTTCTCAGGTACCGACCGTGGCAACGACGGATTTGCATCCGCGCTTGCTCCACTTGCTCGCGAAACACCCGCCCGCCGAAGGAGGGAGGAAACCGTGGCGCTTCAGCGATTCGTTTCCGTTTCGCTGTGGATTCGCGTCCTCGGAAGTTCGCGAACGTCTGTTGGAAAATTGATTAATCGTTCCTTGACAGCCGACTCACGTTAACGGAGTAATCGATCGAACTTTCAAGTACCTATCATCGATTAACTGGTTTTTGTAACGCGGTTGGTCAACCTTTGGAATGTAACTGACCTATGCTAGTTTCTGAGAATCCTTTCTCGTTTCCCTCTGATCTCCAATGCCGTATGATTCACATCAAAACTACCAAATCAGTCAAAGCGACTGGTTCATAAGCTCTCGTGGAAATTCTGTAAATTTGCAGCGATTAATTTTTAAAAATTCTTCATAACTTTTTCTAAGAGAGGCTTCTGATAGATTTGTAATGCTTTCTCTTCGTTTTCGAACGAGAAAAAGTGTTGAGTTTATAAGCTAGGTTCGAGAATTGATAGAAATTGTTGGAATTGCTTCTCAAGAAGGGTTTCATTGCACAAGGTGGAAAAGGGGAGTAGGTGGTCTTTGTTCCGCCTAGGTGGAGCAAGGTTGTAACAGCGAGTTGCGTGAAAGTGAAGAGAGCGTTGCATAGAGAGTGGCTCGCGAGTAGGAGTCGCGAGGACAGGAATGAAATTGCTCCTATATGGAGTGGAACTGCACTTCATTCCCCATTTCCTTTTACACAGAACAATATCTGTATTACCCCAACGCTCGAGCTATCCCAGATTTTACAAATTTCATTCCATTAAGCGCAGATTATTCCTCGATCGATCGTTATTTCGATAAAAATCGCGATTTCCCATCATCGTAAACGTTTCGTCCGCGGCAGCAGATGTCCGCGATAATATTATCGTAATACCAGCCGAGTTCGAAAAACGTGGATCAGCGTAGAAAACACTTTTCGCTCGACGAGACGTCGGTGAGCGCTTAATGTAAGGCCAGGAACTCATTACTTTCTTCGGTCGCGGATACCGTGCAATTCTAGCCTGCATCGACTAACCGGATATTGATCGTAAACGAGCGAGATACCATAACTCCCAGTGAAAATTATCGGCTTTCCCTCCAGCTAGCTGAAAAATGCTCACCTCCGATAATGCATCCGACGTCGTAAAAGAACGCGGTGCTCCGGGAAACCATTCAGACCGAGCAGAAGATATCGACAAATTTTCATGGTTTACGTAATAGTTCGCTATTTCATGTACAACTTTGTAATTTAAAAACTGGCCAGTGTCGAGCATATATTATTGATTCGAAACTTGTTTAAACTTGTTTAAGAGAGGGACGTTGGCAGTTCAGCGGGAATAATTTGCATGAATGTTACGCCTCGCTAACTCTCTGATATATAGTGTAAGATATATGAAATTTACAATTTAATATTCTGAAATACTAAATCGATTCTATAAGAAAACATACCGTAATTTAGACTTTTGGCAAAATATTTCTAAATTTGTGCTTTTTCCATACTATAAGTTTCTTACTAATTGTAGCGACTGTTATGGATAATTTATCAGTGAAAATTTGTCCCGATACAACGTATCACTGCAAGCAAATTAAGCAGCCATGTCGGAAATAAAAATGAAATTACCTCGCGGAAAACACCGTTAGATCGTTCACCATCTTCGAATCACGAACGATAAATCGCGGAACGAACTAAAGGGACGAGGACATGGATATTTCGCAACGTACGCGCGCCATCATAAATCCTGGTGAGAAGAACACGCCCATCCTTCTTCATTATGAGAGGATAAGGAGTATCCTAGCCTAGAGATAACGCTGATCCCGTGGAATCCTCTCTTCTCTCCTCGCGTAGCGCTTAAGCGTTGATTGCGCTGTATTAAGGTTTGTTGCAACTGCGTGGCAACTGAGATTCGAGACTTTCACGGTCTGACGTTAGACGATTATCACTGCTTTACGGTATGATATCTACGAACTGGTATGGTGCGATTTGAAAGGGTGAATCTGCGTGCAAAAACAAAACGAAATGGTAGAGCAAAGTTACCTTCGTTCGAGTCTTGTTTTTGAGAAAATTGAGTTTGAAAATTCAATACTTCGCTCATCAGATTTTCGAACTCGATTTACTCAAAAACCAGACGTCAAATAAAAAAATGTTATATGTATACTTTTGTAAAATGTTTTCACGCAGATTCATCTCTCCTTTCCAACTTGCACCTATGATAAAGTTATTGCCACTCTAACGTTGTTGCATTACCGATAAAGCTGTCCGTGACGGTTGCGAAATATGAGAATAGCTTTTCTGTACACGTGGAAACGTTAATTGTGATAATCACACGGAAACTATTTCCTCGTTGCAAGACACCTCGAAGTGCCTCGGGACGTGTATGATACGGAAACGAGACACGCAATCGCGTTTCCTTTCTGCCCGATGTGTGAAACGCGCGCGTCGAAATGCTAGAGCCGTGGTAAAGTTTACCCTTCGCTTGCAAAAGAACTATTTACGATCGACGGATTCGCGAGAAAGTCCCGGCGATCCGCGTGCAACAGATAATGCCGATCGAGATTCGTATCTGTTAAGCTGCGCGAGTCTTGTGAGAATTTTTCCTCGCTCCGGAATTGGAATTCGTCGATGTTTCCCGCGCATTGCTTGCCGCGCGTTTACTTATTATCAAAATGCATCCTGTCAAGAACCTACAAGCTTGAAAGAATAAATTAGCACGAAACGCGAGCTGATGAAACCTTTCACCAAATTCAGCCTCGCACTCGACACGTATTTCACATGGAAGACACGATTCGAAACTGAAATCGCATCGAATCGCGTTCACGTTGAATCAGGCGAACCCTCGAAACATTCTCACCGCGGAGAGCTCGTTCTTATTCCGGTTCTCAATCTCGGTCGATCCAGCGGAGGCCACAAATCTCTCTGGTGGAAGACAGGAGCGACAACCCGAAAGGTCGCTCATTCACAACCTCCCACGGCGAGTTGATTCCAGAATTCGTCGAGATTCCACGTGAGCCGCGAGCTGATTCACGCAGGCGGCGGCGCTCTCGAACTTTCCCACTGTCGGCGCGCGTAACGCGTCTCTCGCGCCCCCGACATTCGCGTCTCTCGTTCGCCAGCGTCCTCACCGGGGTTCGCGTCCCCGATTCCAGGGGCTCTGACTCACCTGGCGGCCGCGAGCGTGACCGAGAGAGGCCCGTCGAAATCGACCAGGGATCTCCCGTTGACGACGTCGACCACGTCGAATCCACCTTGGCGGAGGATATGTGTATCGACGGATCGGCGGCGTTCGCGCGTGGGAGATCGCCGCGGTGCAGGTAACACACGCCGCGCCACGCCCTGAACAATTACCAACAAGTCGAGGCGGTAAATCAGCCGTGAAACCGAGACTATGGGACCACGTATCCCATGGATAGCCGATTCCTCGTGGAAATCGGTTGTTACTTGCTGGCGCAAAGGCGTCTGCGCGGTCGCAAGTGGGTGTGGGCGCCTGCTGTAACAAGGTCCTCGCGTTTTCGAGCATTCGATTCGTAGATCGAATACTAATGGTTTGAAAATTCGAAGCTTAGTAATTTGTGATAGAAGGAAGAAATAAGAGAATGAAAATAGCTGCGATGATATTTATTAATGAGAAGATAGCGTCGTTGTAATGAAGTAGTCGCTTCTTTTATATGGAGATCACTGAAAAGTCGATGTACCATAGATTACTTATCCGCTGTAAACACATTGTAGACAGTCTTTTGTCGTCCACTGAGATGGAGAACAGGACACAATGACTGCGAACATAATCTATTATTCGCGATACCTGCAATATCTACAGACTGTCTGTCCAAGTGTGTGTATTAAGAATGCTGGTTGGTGATTCAAACGTGTTGGACAGCCCCTTTCCTGATGTGTGAACGGAGCGAATGGTTCCATAATGGACATTATGTCGTTTACCGCAATTTCGTTGATTTATTACCCGGTACTGTGGATGCAGCGTAGGGGTGTGTGTATATATATATTTTATTGTTTGGAATTGAGGTCTGAAAGGCAAGGATATTTTATAGCAGTGGGAATTTTCCCACTAAAGCGCTACGGGGCGGTTTGTGTTTGATGTACTTGTTAAGAAGGGTTGCTTTATGATTTGTCTGGAATTTCCTAATTGGATTTATTATAACGTAGAAATTACGCGGTGAATCTCGCGTTAAGCTGTGTTGAATGTATTTAGGCGGGTATTTAGAAGGGTTTCACGGATTTTTATTTGTGGGAATTACACGCTGTAATCGGGTGTTGTGCGCGTAGCCTTTTATGGTTTAATCAGATAACGTGGATAATTGGTTAAACGTAGGTCAGAGTTTCGAACGTGTTGATTATCGAGGCCCGTTGAACTGATGTATGGTTACTCGTAATCAAGGCGACGAAGGTTTTCAGGGGGGAAAATTAAGAAACACACCAGGCTTATAAACGGCACGTCGACAACTGAAATTAATTCTGTAGATGGACGTATATCTTCATTATGTTTCACTGAACTGGACGTTCGGTTTGCTGTCCGATCATCGATCATCGTTTTCAGATTGTTTGTTCTTGACGAGCGTTTTGACATTGCCGCTTCCCCTGAGAGGGATATTTTTCTTACCTGGACCATCGATCACGAATACCCTTAGTCGAGCTTTGCGACATCGTTCGAAAACTATCGACTGAATTACACGCGCTTAGAAAATAAAAAGAAGTTGATATCTCTCTAAATAATTATCCTATCCCGGAAAACCTTCACAAATATCTGCCTTTCATTAATAATATTTTTACTCTCAGCTAAGAAAAACTTGAATCGTCGTTAACTCTAACCTCGACAAAATAAAAAAAAAAATAAAAGAAATTAATATAAGACCTGTATCGAGAAAAAAGACGCGAAGAATAGCGAAAGTAGCTTAAACTCTGGAGCGTCGCGGCGCCCACAAGATGGCCGGTCTGCTCGCAGCCGGCGGAGATAGCGTATCAGCAGCGGGAGCCAGGGACGATGGAAAACGCCTCGTAGTGACGGTGTGCTACGACCTGGGTGTGGCACGGCCGCAGATCTCTCGCATATGTGTAACCGTTGGAGCAACCGTGCTCGCCGGTGAGCACACACTCCGCTCCGCGTGTCCGGGAGTGTGGAACCGGGCGAAAGCGTATAGGCGACCGAACGTTAGCTCGGCTTATGGCTTATATCCATGAGAAATACGGATAGACGTTATGCAATGGTCTTGTTTATATCCCCTGTGCTTTCTTTTTTCTTACCCGAGAAGGATTTCGGTGAACGTATGCGTGGCACCTCGACACGTGTGTGGGAGTGCACGTTCGAACGCGCGCGCGCAATGGCGAACGGCGGGATACCAGCGGCTGTAATTAAAAGGTTCCGCGAGAGGAACGCTCGACGCTGTCGGATCGTTATTGTTTCGCAGCCGCGATCAAACGTGTCTGTTTATGATCCTTCGGGTGGAGGCCTGGCTTTTCCGCTTTTCTGATGTAATGGAAACGGGATACTTGTTCGAGTGGCACGAATGTATCACGCTCGTAGGTGTATTACGACAGAATGTATGGAAGAACGTACGAGGGCTAGTCAAAAGTTATCTGCACTTTCCATTTTACAATTTATTTGCACCAAGCCCGAGTTTCGCTACACACTCTCCCTTTTTATCAATGCGCTTTGTCCAACGACCAATAAGTTTGCGTATTCCTATCGAATAAAAGGCTTTCGATTTGTCGTGAAGCCATTTTTGCGCCGCATTTCGCACGTTTTAACCATCTTCGTTTTAACAATTAATTCTATCGTCAATATGAATTGAAGGTGTTAAAAAAAGATACTATTTTTTAGTAACGAGTGTCTGGTTATCAAATTTGACGAACAGATTCGAAGAATCGTGCTCCTCCTTAACCTCTACCCCCTTCTCGCAGTTAATAAATCTCCTCGATAAAACGGCTTTCGATTTCCTCGTTAATTCTATCCAGCTTGAACGATTCCTCGGCCGTCGATCTGCCTCGCCATCTTCGTACCCGGCGTCGCCTTCCTATTTCTCTCCGGTCTTGATGGTAGCCGTGGTACGTCGGCTACCCGGCGAGAGACGCCGCGTTTTAATGAATATTACGCACGCACGCGATATCCAGCTCGAATCTGTCCGGATCGGTCGCGTTGGACGCGATCGTGTCGTCGCGGGCGATATTTCATCGTTAGTCGAAGGAATCCGGCCGATCCGCGAAGGCTATCGGGGACTCAGGCCCGAAAAAAGAGATCCGGTGCGTGCGTGTCACACGACACGAAACGTTCTTTCTCGTCTCATTAATTGGATTCACCGCAGTGTCCGTTTTTTCATTTTTTTTATGTTTTTTTTTCGTTTTCATTCGCTTCTTCTTACTCTCCTTCCTTTTCTCGCCCGCGGATAAATTGGAACGCAGCAGTTCTTCCCTCGAATTTCGCCTCACGAGCAGGCACACGTCCAACCAGCGATCGATAACTCGCACGGGAACGGCGAATCGCGGAATTCTGGGCTTAAATTGAACGTTGCACAGCCGATGGCGTGCTACGTGGGGGTAGAGATTCGGTAGAGGTGCCTCTCGAAAGTTTAACATTCTTCTGCGGGGCTGAGCAACGAGATGCGAGCGTGCCTCGAGACACACTCTCGCCAGCGAGCTCATTTTTCACCGTTAAATTTTATCCCCAGGCTAATTGCGCGCGTCGAGTTAATTTTATTTGCGAGATTAATCGTGCCGAGCAATTTCTCACTTTAATCCAGCGATTTAATCACTCCCGTGACTGCTTTATTTCAGGAACCTCCCGCCAGTCGTAATATTTTCATTTTACTACTAGCACCGTCGTTTTTATTACGCGTGTCGAGGAGGGAATGCGCGACGGGAAAGGAGTAAACGAAAAATACAGGAAACGCGCTCGTAACCCGCCGCGCGCGCAAAAAGCGAGAAGAGGGACGAAACGGTGCGACCATAAATTTTATCAAATCTGACCTGACAGCTAATGGATTATCGGGGGCAGCAAAAAATCGTTCGAGCTCGGAAAAGCAATCGGTTCTTAACGAATCAGAAAGCGTTCCGCGTCAGTTCCGTCGAGGCTTTAAAACGAAAACGGACGATTCGATTCGCGAGGGCACTGCGAACTGGAACCAAGCCGGTAATCGTAAAACCGTGCAAAGGCGAGGTGGTCGGCGAGCAACCGAGTGGCTACCACGCGGGGATACTGCACGCCGCGATAATTAGTTTCGTAGGCGGTAAAAATCGCTCCTGGATTTGCATAATCCGATTGATTATGCGACGCGGACAATAATCCCGTTTCGCAGCCGCTACGACGATCTCGATCGGCTCTGATTAATGTACGTCGCGTCTTTATTCGCTTATTCGAACAGATTTCGCGTTTTTACCTTGTGGGATTGCAAGATTTCGCTGTAAACCTCTGTTACTACTCTTAAAATGCTAAACATTCATTTTTCAAACATTCTCGACTCTTTTGCCCGGATTTCTTATGCATACAATTTGAAATATTGTCGAATTTCTCACAATCAATGCTGGCACTTTACCATTTTTTTTTTTTTTTAACTTCGTATTCATTTCGAAAACGAACAATCCGAGTGTTCGATTGTAATATAATATCGAATCAGAAGGAATTAATGAAAAGAGGAAAAATTCAAAGTATAATTCCAGAGTAGAAGCGCTTAAATCGAGCTACTTTCATTATTTTCCAATTCGTCGTACCGTACGTAAAACACCGGAGGAAGTGAATAGGGTATATATTAAAGGGGGGTTTAATACACGTGCACGCATGCACGTTGGAAATACTAATTTTTCTCCCGCAGATTCCACGTGTTCCGACCGCCGATTAAATATTCTCTCGAATCGCGAGCCGGCTCGCCGGTTTCCTCGATGGGCGCGACCACCGATCGGCGAAAGGCAATTGCGAACAGCGCGAGTTTAAGGTCGATTATACAGCAGCCGCGACGCGAGGGTCAAAGTTCGCGGGTAACGCTCGTAAATTCGTGCGCGTAAGGATGTAATCGTAATTTCGGCATTGAGCGGACCGATCGGGCCGATTTCGAGTAACGGCGGCCGTTTCATTCGAAATTGAATGCGCTCGCCGCGTTAACTCCTTCTTAACCATCGATTGTACCGAGGGAGACCATATTTCCGGTTCGCTAGAGGAAGAAAGAGTTGCTCGCGTGTTTCGTCGTGATCGCGCGCTGTCCAGCGAGAGATCTTCTTTCTAAGGTGCTGTTGCATTCTGTTTCTCTATTGCCGTTGCATTCTTATGGGTTTCATCATATAATCGTCTATTCTCAAGGAAAATGCACTGATAACATTATCTGCCATGATATTCCTTTTGCGTAGCCTGCTGACCATTGGGCGTGACTTAAGAAAAGTATTAGAATATTTCAATTAAAAAATAGAAAAGCGTTTGCACTCTTTGCAGGTGTTACAATTATGCTCTCGATAAATAGCCTTGTTTCAGTAGTTGCATTACATATTTTCTTATTCTATGCCTCTTAGATAGGCAAAAAGTGCAAACTCTGCGTTTGTTTGCCGCACTTTTAATCGTGTTTTCTGTGGATTCTTCAATATTCAAAATATCTTCGATATTTCGCCACTGTATGCTTATCATCTTTGGATAATGCATATATTTTCCATTACTCGATTGTTCGTTAAAAACCATCTTCTTTAGATTCATTTTAGTCGCTTCCATAAAACTATTCGGTGAAAAGTGCAAGTATAATGCATGCCACGCCGTCAGAAGGAAAGAAGGTAGCGGTTTGTAAATCAGTTTCTTGCGAAATACGTGTAGTCACATCCGTACGGTGGAAAAACAGGATCGCTGGGTAACCGCGTCGATCGATCACAGATGTCATTCGAGTAATTAGAATCGCCTTCGGTGCTACGGACTTTCGTTCATTCATCGAACTCCTGTCAAATAGTGGCGCACCGGAAGCCGCTCCCACCACGGACCTCATCACCGTCGAGATCGAAGCTAATCGATGTTAAACGAGCCGAGAGGAATCTCGCCGAGATAGAAAATCCGGCTCGCCTCCGATCCATTCACTTTCCGCTCAATTCGCAACAGAACCGAACACCTTAATCCGATTCTTCAGGCTTGCTCGCATACGCCGTAATTTTCTAAGGCGTTACGAAAGCCTACTCAATGAGAAATTCCGGAATTTTAATTCATTCAAACAGGACTATACATATTTTTTCTTACACGATGGAAATTGATACATGTATTTAGTTAAGTATTTAATTTATAGAACTTGCTTGCTAATTTTGCAATTAATCTAGATCAACAGTGGCGAACTTTCTGCATGCGCGTGCCAGATATTAAAATTATTTTTTTGTCCAACCACTGACGTGCCGGTTAGTGAACGTCCACGATCGGTATCGAGCAACTTTGACAACGTACAGAGCGCAGCGTTAACATTGAGAAATGACCAACGGCTCGCATCAGACGTCAGATCGAGCTGTTTCCGTCCGTATTCCTACCAACGACTGAAAGAAACGGGTAATTAACCGGTCGATCGCGGCAGGCTCGAACCGGAGATTTGCATAATAAGATCCCATCGCGACACCTGGTATGATGAACACGCGTTCTGGGCGGTTTTCTTCCGCCTCGTAGATGGTACGGGTCGGAAAAACCGCGATTCAACGGGGACAGTTTTCTTCGACCGCGTCCTTTCCGAGTCACGCAACGGGGCTGGCCAATTACGAGCGATTAATCGAGTCGTCCGGTCGGGAAAAAAAAGGAAAGAACGGAAAAAAAAGTGAAGCGGAGGAACTCGTCGCGGAGCACCGCCTTGGGAATCGCGGGATAACTTTCTGGATTTCGTTTTACACCGACCAGTTCTCGACCTTATTCAGAGTTTCAGGAAGCTGGAGCTAATGGCGTAAAGAAGAGATGGAATTCTTGCTTCTAATCGTAATTCTTTTTTTTTTTTAGTGACACGCGGGACATTTTGAACGGAATTTTTTATGGTGGAGGATATTATCCGAAGATGTGATAAATAACTGTGCTCGTAGGGGAATTTAACGTCTAAGTCTTAATCTAAGTATAACCGAATCGCTAGATAAGCTAATGCAACCCATCATCGTGAAATCACCTTCGATTCATCTCGGAAACGCGACTGTCACTCGTTCCACGCAAACATTCCGTCGAGCAGCCGCCGATCAATTTTCCACAAAGTGGAATCGCCATGGGACGCCTCTCTCGCCGTGAGTCCAAGCGCCTGTAATCGTTCTCGCGATCGAGTCCACTCGGAATCTGCGCTGGTCAGAGAAAACCGCTTGCAGCTATCTCTAGAAAAGGATTCGATATATTATGAAACGAAACGATAGAACATTCCTCAAAATTCATTTTCAAAATTTTCCGTGCATCCATCCGATTGATTATCTTCTCGCATCTATTTTTACATAAACAAATGGAACTTACACAAAAGAATGTAAATAATAAAAAACTTGGACTGCTATATCACCACGTTCGATTGATCAACGAACCGTAAAATTGCTTCTCGGAAAATAATCCGCGAAAAAAAATCGCAAGAAATTAATTGGCTGCGCCGTGATAAGAATATCAGTACGATGTAACGCGAAAATAGCAAACGTAAAAAGAAACCAAACACGAGAATTTAAACAAAATTCCGTGACATCGTATTATCTGAGAGAAGCATCCGGAGGTGTTCTATCGTTTCGCTAGGGAATGCATCCCGCGGCACCCAGGGTGCAACCAAGGGACCAAAAGAATCCAGACTTGGTCGCTGGAAACGAATAGCCCATCGCAGGCATCCACCAGGGAATTTCAACGGCGTTTCTCTAAACGCAATCGCGTTTACGAGCGCGTGTCTGGCTTCCGGAACTTTTCCACTCCTTCCGGCGAACCACCGCCGCCCCGCCTTTCTCCTGGCAGCTATTTACAGTTACCCATCGATGCGCTCGTCAGAGTAAGGTTCATCGCCTCTTCGTGGAACTCGAGGATCATTTCGAGCCAAAGATTCCCGATTCCTGCCGATTTTTCCCCGGCTCGACTAAAGGCGCGGCTCGGACGGTCCGCGGAGTCGTTGAATTTTCGTCGTCGATCCCAACCTCGCGATCGGCCATTTATTCGCCCGTTATCTGCTCGAACGACGCTGGTATCAACGCGTCCGCGGTCTTCTGGGCAGGGTTCAAGCATCCCGTCTAGCGGATGCTTCTGTCAGCGGCGGAAGAGGGGGATGGTGGATACTCCTGCGTGGATTCTTTGGTCGAACGTTCCGAGAGGGATTTTACAGTTAACTTGGCCAGATATACGGCAGCCTGGCGGGCGTGTTTTTATGGGGAAAGAGGCGTGGGTAATGCCGTCATTTTCGCGTTGAATCGCCGCGGTGATCCGCGCCTTCTCTTCTAGGCGTCGCTCGTTTCGTTGCGCCTGGGATTAGGACGATGGAAAAACCGCGCCGCCTGCGAGCCGTGACGCTTCCTTTCGATCACGCGGCGGCCAATGATTTATGCGATAACATCGGGGAAAACGGGCATGTATTTCGATTTATCTTTTGACACGATGGCACTTCGATGGACGCTACGATTCTAGATAGACATTTGAATCGTTTTCCATAGAGGATCTTCTTCCATAGAGGATTGTTTCGAGATAGATTGTTGGTTTTATGGAAGACTTATGTCTTCGTAGAGGGTAAAATTTATATTTTTCTAAGCTGTATCCACGCGAAATGAGTTTGAAAGAATAACGCATCCCAACATCCCTTTTCTCAAAGTTGTAAAATTGTTTCCAGCAAAGCTCGAAATGACTCTTGCCCCTTTTAGCAAGTTACACCATAAAAGCGCGTAAAAACTGCCGACTTAACGTTCATATCGGAGTAATGTATCGCGTTGCAGAAGAAACACACTGGTTCATCTGACGGAAGCATAAATCAAAATTACTCGACGAGGAGCTATCAATCTTGAACTTATCTTCCATTTCAATTTATAACTGCAGTATACTACCGTGATAAGAAGTATATGTACCCACTACTGCAAGTAGCGTTGCGCAACTCGTATATTTTCCATTACGAGATCCCTCGACTTCGTGGTACTTCTCAATGGCACCGAGCAATTCCCTTTCAATCCGTTTTAATCAATAACTACAAGCGATAAATACAACGCAATTGATATAAATTCAATATTTGATGTCAAATTCCTATCACTTTTTCATCTTTCCACTAAGAGAAAATTAATCGAAGAACTTTAGCGAAAATAATGAAATCTGTAATGTACTGTATTATTGCACGTTCTCCTTAGCCCTTAGACATCTCATGAACACTCAAACGTTCACAATTTGCTCGTAACACTGAAGCATACAAACCCTCCACAAAAATGTTCAAATCTCGAGAGAAGGCGATTTAAAAAGTCCCCTGATCCGAAACGGTCGCCGAATACCGGACGATACCATGAAGACATCCTCGAAAGTGGTCGCCGTCAGGGGCGAAATTTATTCGCCGCATTATAACGCGTCCCGTTCGCCTAACGAAGTCGGTCCCATCGGCGCTGGGACCAGGAAAAGAGAGCCATCCGCGTACGGTGTCCTCTCATTTCCTTGATGAGAGAAGGGGCCCTGATGAGGCGCTCTTTTTCATTCGATTCGGTGAATAACCAGCGAACCACCGGCGGCGACTCGACTTCGCGTCGCTGGCCTGCGACTCGTCATTACGTCGGCGCGCATTAACTTCGTCGCCGTGGACGATCGAGGTGGACAGCGGGCGCTCTCTCAGGTAGCTCGAAGGCTGCCTCGAGCGTAGCCGCGACCGTTAATCGCGACAATCATCCGGGCTCTCGCAGGTGCTCTCGCCTCTTCGTCTTCGTCCCCGTCGGCCGGCCTCTTCCTCTTCGTCGTCGACCTTTCACCCTGGAAACGCTCGCCGGGGAAGCTCGCTTTGATCGCTCGGAACGCTCGTCTTATTACCCCCGCTGTAGTTGCAGATGGGCGCGCGGATGGCCGCCTCGCGTTCGCTCGAATTACGCTGATTGAAAGACGGAAGGGAGAGAGACGCGTCGAGGGTGGTTAGCTCTTCGATCAAGCTCCTCTCGAGATGTTTGTAGACGTTTATGACGATTATCGGTAGGTGGATTGCGCACGGAAGTTCTTCTGCGTGAAATCTGCTTTCTTATAATAGTAATATATGCATTGAAATTTATTTATTTATATAATTACGTAATTTTTTCTATTACAAACTGAGGCATAAAGAATATCGCGTTGTAATAAGTTTATTACCATATTTCAACTAGTTTTAACGATCGAACGCTAAAGTATTCGTGCACATATTACACATTGGAGCACTGAACGCGATTAACATCTGAGTACTGCAATAACATTCTTCGACAATCTTACACGTATCGCCGTACTTCTGCGCGCAACTACATTCTCGCATATCAACTTCAACTAACTCCGGGTGCAAAAAATACATGCGCGTACACACCACAGAGCGCACAACACGATCCCACGATAAAAATGAAACGGATCCGAGGCTGAAGCTTCGCCGTTAAAAAACCGCGAGGCGAGGCCTGCATTAACCGAAGGAATCAGGAACAGAATTCCAACGCCTCCCTCGTTACCGCTTAAATTTAAGGACCGTCTCGTTAAGAAGCTCGGGGGAGCCCATATCCTGGTTGCGTTTCGATGCGTCGAGAGCGGCGCAGAAGAAACTACCCGCGCGGATTTCACCGAAACGAGACAAGAAACGAGGCTGATTGGGAGCTGATAAAGGATTCCTCGTTAATACGCGGATTCCGTGACAAGCTCTCCTTTCCATAATTAAGCCGAACGACGGACCCACGGCGGAGCGGACGCGCCGCGAAAGCATCGCGAGGGACCAGCTCGAAACACGATCCGGGGGATGAAGTCATCGTTCGCGTTCGTCGCGCAACGATCGTCTCCTCGATTGTTTCTCGATCCACGGCTCCTCTCGATTCGGATCGATACAAGGGCCGAGTCGCCTCGATCGTTGGGTCACGTAGGATCCTCAAAGGGTTCCGCGACCGCACAGTAATGCCAACGATGTGTTTGATGGGCGTCGTCAATTTGGTCGCCGCTGAAGGCATCTCGAGGAAGAAGAAATTGCGTTGCTCTCCGTCTCTCTCTTGCTCCCTGTTTTTCTCCTCGGCTCGATATTTGAGACTCGAAGAGAGGTTTCTTTCATCTTGTCTCCTCGAAGAAAAGCGATCGTTACGGCGTTGTCGGGAGGTCGAGACGGGGATTAAACGAGCCGAGATGTTTGGTACCCATGGTTGGAACGCTTGATCGTGTGCTTCGCGTCTTATTTCGATCGGTTTCCTTTGCTCTGCCAACTATCGTAACGAATTGTATTTCGCATCGCTTCGCTAGAAGTAAATTCTGCTCTCCTGCTTAAAAAGTATAATTTCGAACGAAAGCTTCGCGCGATCAATCCTTCAGGCTTGATTGCGAGCATAATTTCAGTGCACACGCTTCGAGCCTTGAAGTAAAGTTCGAACGGATCATTTTTCAAATCACCCCGCCGACATACGTATATTCCATCTATTATCTGCGATTTAAAAATCGTCGAGAGCCGCGCGTCAGATTCGTATCACGATCGGCTAATAACATTCGTGGCGTCGTTCGAATGTAAAGCGGCATCTTTGAGATCGCTTCCTCCATCGTTGTAATCGTTCGATACCAGCCTCGATACATATTCAACGTGACTGGCTGCGCGGGCTGCATGCAGGAAGCGCAGAAACGAACCGCGGCGCTCATTTAAATTAGAAAACCGATATCTCGTTACTGGTGAGCTCGATCCATTTCGCGAGGATACGAGCGCCTCGCGTAGGACGCGCGCGCCCGCTCGGTGGGTGGCGACTGATGTTGATTAACAATCTACGCGACGCGCTCTGTTATCTCGCGCATAAATTACGTCCCACGTGGAATTCGCGATCGATCGAAGGCGAGATAAAGGATTTTTGGCCTCTCGCCACGAATTCCTAATTAATTCTCCACATCTGAATTCCTTAAATCGCTGCAAAACTTGAAAAGTATTAATTCCACAGCGCGAATCGTTGCGATCAAACGTATCGAACCGTAGAATTCACGCGCGAGATATCAAATGTTCCGTTGTCGAAGAAAAATCGCAATCGATTCGAATTACTCGGAGGCACTGTTTCTCACACGTCGTCGTGTAAAGCCGCTTGGTGAATTCGCGTTCGTTAGGCGTTCGCAGTCGAACGCAAAGAGGCGTCGATGGGACGGGGAGAAGGACGGAAGAGGAGAGGACGAAGAGGACAGGTGAGAGGCGCCCTCGATGGTGAAGGAAGGGGTCAGAGGAGGATGGATCGCGGATAGTGCATCCGCGAGCCGTGTGTTGGGTTTCGCATAGTTTATCAATGCGCGTAGGCTGGTTCGGGAACACTGCCGAGGCAATAGATTACAATTATCCGAACACGCCTGGCTAAACGTGGGAGTTGCCAACGCGGACACGAGGAACGACGCGGATCCGATTCTATCGCCTATTCTCTTCCACGTCGAACCGCGCTCTCGTCCCTTCAAGACTTTCTTCGTTCGAGGGAGACGGAGACGAGCGCGGAATTCGAAATTATGCGATTCGTCGTCGTGGAAGGGATTAGAGACAGATGTAATTGGAAATAATTCATGCAGTTGTGACTTCCAGCTATTTTTCTTTCGCATTTTCCGACTTCTTCTCACAGTGACGTGACGTAGACGTCTGCTGATAGGAAAGCTGTGTTTCTACAAGGATTCTAAACAAATACTGAAAATGGCAAAAATAAATAATGCATACATTTTGATTTTGAAATAGATACAACAAATATTCTGACAAAAGATAACCGCACGATATGTATTTATTATTGATATTGTAGAAAATACAAAGGAAGCTTCCACAGCTTCCATAGACTGCACGTCACTGTATTTTCAATCTTCGTATGAATGAGTTTGAAAGGTTTTTTAAGTCAGTTATAAAGCGTACCTATTCATCACTCATCGGTGAACCATCGACAGCGCTGGTTCGAGAGCTCTCCTCGACTCGGTGACGAGCGATAGCATTCCACTGAATTGACGATCACACAAGTCCCTCCAGGTATTCCTTTACCATTGTTCCGCAATTCTCGATACCGTTAGCCATAGCGCCGCGAGTCGATTTCTGTCTGATTCGTTTCCGCGATACGGAAACGATCTCAAGGTTCAGTCGACGAAGGAAACGAGTCGTCACCATCATCGTCGCTCAGGCACACGTAATCTCCTACGCAGGTCCAAAGAAATGAAATCCCCATTGGTGCGTTTCGAGTCGAGGTCAGATGCGTCGCGTCCGTTCGATTTTCGCGCTTCTTCGCAACGAATTGATCGTTTCTACCTTTGCGATCTTGTTCGACGATACTCTGGATTTTCTCTTCAGTTGAAATTTGTGAGAATATTGGAACAAAGCGTGATCTTTAAAGTAAATAATTTAAATTCTTATTGAGTACTATTAGTATTTGGTACGATAAAAAATAATATTTAGTTAAGAAGAGTTGAATAGAATTTTTAACGCGAACAAATCCATAGGAAGCTAGCAGAGGTTTGTCATTAAAAACACGTGAAACGCGACGTTTATCGCAGGATGCATGCATCTTCCAAAGACAACACCAGCTGCCAGACCACTCGAGGCAGAAAATCCGGGCGCATTGCTATCCACAGTGTTAAAAGAAGAGGTTCCTTTTTATAAACAGCGCCTGCAGTCACCTAAAAACAGGGTTCGGACACTTGGACGTCCGGGAGGGGAAAAGTTCTACGTGACCACGGACGAACGAATTAAATGCTTTCGAATTGATTACACCTTTCCTCGATCTAAATTACATATTTACTCTTTTTGCCATTGGCTAGCAGCGCTCAAGACGTTCTCACGAGAACCAGCCCTTAAATGCATTATTAAATTACCTCAAACCCCTGATTAAATTAAACCCACGATTAGCAGCGCGTTTTTTAACGGACGCTAAGAAAGAAAAGTCCAGCGAGCGTCGTATTTAATTGAACGACCGATGCAAAAACCATTGAGGGGCCATAAGAATGGCTGTCTATCAATGTGAACCGTCGTTTCACGGTGTCTTTCTCTTTTTTTATTTTTGTCCCCCTATGAGGCGCGCGGGAAACAAAGTTCCAATATTAAAATCGCGAGGAAAGACAATGGCGTGTTAACTCAGCGTTGAAAAATGTTTCTGCCCCTGCAACCCCGCCTCGTGTGTCCACGGACGTCTTTAATAATTCAAACGATACGCGTTTCTGCGGGCGTATTCGTATGGATACACGCGCACCGTCTCCCAACACCGATAGAACTGTGGTAAATATTTATTTTTCCCCCCGTTTACAAATCTGCGCGAACGAAAGGGATCGCGAGAGATCTAAGAGATTTCATTTCAATTTCATCGCGCCCATTTAATACTCATTTGCACGCTAAAATCGTCTCCGTGTTTCGCGTAACAATAATCTAGAATTATTAGAAATTACTTTTACTTCATCTACAATTTCTTTTTCTTTAATTAATATAAAAAAATGTAGATATATTTTAGTAGCGTATTACAATCAGAAGTTGGTATTTAATTAATTTGAAATAAAAATATCTACTTCCCATTGCTATCGTTGATACGTTCAAATTGTTCGAAGAGATTGATCGCCTTCGTTACGCCATTGTTTGCAAAATCCTAGGCGGATGGTAATGCGGCGTTGAATACGCAAATCCGTTCCGGAAGAAAAATCAGTGCACGCTGCTCAATGATTCATGACGTTCAGAAATTTGTGGTGTGCAATGCCCTTAAGGATTCGAGAGGAAACGACGAAGATCCGCCGCGGCGTACGTGCGCGCACAACTGAATGAACCGCATCATTGTCTGAATAGGAAAAGAGACGGAGAAATATTAAACGAATGTGAATACGATAAAAATCCGATCCGTGCGTCATCCGGTCGACGATCGGCATCGATATATCCGAGAGCATGCAGCTGTCGACTGCAATCCATGATATTTTCAACGAAAAAGCTTACTTTTGCCTGATGGAACGATTTAGACAGATGTGCAGATCAAATATTCTAACATAATAATTTTAATGAATTACGCATTGGACAAATAACGTGAGAAACTTCGTAGTTTTATAGTTTTTTTTAAATAATTAAGCATTCGATACATATAAATTCGTTTGTATAAAAATAAATGTAAAGTAAGCATGTGTGACTTTGTGAATACTGTTTATAATATTTCTTAAAAATTGTACAACATAATATTCTGATTTAAAAAGAATAAGATTCGTAAAATGAAACAACAGCTCGTAGGAATTCTTGAATTACTTAGAAATGCTTCGAAATATTTGGAAAATGAAGAAAATGATGCCGGTTTATTACAGATACGTGTGCATGCGCGGAGAGACACTTAGAATTTCATGTAAACTTTCTTCTCGTTGGAGAAATACATTCCTCCGCGGCGAATTTGGTATTTGTACGACACAGCGTTCGCCGTTCGAGCGAACCTTTATAACGCGGAAGGCCAAGCGCGACCCGAACGATAACTTTCTCCCATTGAGAAGTCCGCCATACACGGGCAAGGAATCTATCGATAGCCGCTGTTGGGATTCATTACTGAATTCCCTCGCGTATTCCTCTAAATTAGTTCTCCGCCAATTAACTGGACGCCATTTCGGTCGCGTCTAAAGCCGCCGGAAGTTGCGCGAGTCCTCCGATTTCGACTCTGACGAGCCACTTTCGCGTTTCTGTAATTTCACAGCCCATTTCGATTTCCACCTATTATTTCTTTTTCATTTCACAAAAACTCTCGATAATAATGCGTCCTGAAATAATTCCCGTATCGAGTCGATCCTTTAAATTATCTTCTAAATCCTAAAATCGTTATAATTCCTCCAAACAAAGAAAATGTTAATTCCAAAAATTAAGTAGAATCTTTATTAAAAATTGGAGACAGCCAACGACACCACGATCCAACCGTCACATCCGGGTACCACGTCGATTACTACCATCGATAATTGTCGCCATCATCGGGGACGCTCGTTCGTCGGATAAGAAAAAGGCGCGAACAGTCGATCGATCAAAGACGTAATTAACGGTGGGCGCCCATCTGAGTCCTCCTTGGCAATAACTGCGCCTAATTGAGGCTAATTGCCACGGTCGCCCAACTGACGACTTTATTCGCCCGGCCAGAAACGGTCGTAATTTCGCGGATTGCTCTTAACGCGAAAAGAAGCTGTTTCTCTCGATGATCACCGTAACGCGGGCCTGTACCGTTATGCCCGAAACGTCGAAACGATCCGATCGTACGAGGGTTCTGTTGATTTTCGACGATCGTGTGTAACAGTGGTGGTAAGTATTTTTTGCAGGTCCGTGAGATACATTGAAAATTATTCCCCAACTGGGTATTACGCGTCGTTCTCGAGAGAAACTGTTTTGGGCTGCGTGATCAGTAGCCGCATCGTGCTCGTCAGAAATTGGCGTCTCGCGGCGTTTTTCGTTTAATCGAATTGAAAGATCGCACGTTGGACTGCATCGAGCCATACGATTGCTCGTTTGTATACAGCAATGCACACGCGTGCACTGTATTTGAGATTTTAGCATCGTTTCTGGTGGATGACTTTCACCCATTCGTTTCTAAAATGAATCGCACTCGCTACTCGTTTGTTCTGATAAACTGAAAATTGGAGATTGGATAATACTACGGACGTGATTTACTAAAGTATAATGATATCGCAAAATAATAATGAAATAATAAATGTGTGGCTAGTACCAGAAATATATTTAGAATAGAAAGGGAACGGTACGTTTAAGTACGTTAAGGTTTATAAGGTCACCGATTAAATGTAAAACGGGAGCTGATTTCGTGATTGATCGAACCGCCGCCGTGCACTTTGGGAGTGGTAATGAACACGTTTTCCGTGCCACGGTTACGGCAACGCGCTCGCTTCCTGAATCATCGACGTAATTGAATCTTCCCGATACCCGCGTTCGGAGTGTATCAAACTTTAATTTTATCGGTTCAAAACGCGGCGTGGCGATCTTCGCGGGCAACAAGAGCAAAAAATACCCGATTTACCGAGACCGGTCTAATTATGCGGTTCGCGAGCGTTTACCGTTCGAAGAGTTCAAGTGGTCATCGAATCGTTACTCTCTGATCGAACATCGAATACAACCTTCCTTTTCCTGCTTTGCGCCAACGTAAAAATACTATTCACTTTAAACTGAGCAACTCCAATTGGTCAAAAACCACGAATTTCATAATTTAAAATATCGAAGAGTCCACTGCGTTTGATCGCAAACGCCGAGAAAGCCTTGCTTTTCTACAATTATCTACCGCGAGATAGAGGATGGATGGAATGAAAATCGCTATTCTTTTTCCAGGTTTCACCGGCACCCAGTGCGAGATCGACATCGACGAATGCGCGGCGAAGCCATGCTTGAACGGCGGCGTCTGCACCGACCTGATCAACTCGTTCAAGTGCACCTGCGCGAACGGATTCGCCGGGTCCCATTGCCAGATCAACATAGACGACTGCGCCTCGTCGCCGTGCAAGAACGGCGGTATCTGCCAGGACTCGATCGCGAAGTACACGTGCGACTGCCCGCCAGGGTTCACCGGAGCTTCCTGCGAGACGAACATCAACGACTGCCAATCGAACCCCTGCCACAGCGGCACCTGCATCGACGGGGAGAACAGCTTCAGCTGCAACTGCTTCCCAGGGTTCACCGGGCAGCTATGCCAGACGCAGATCGACGAGTGCGAGAGCAACCCGTGCCAGTTCGGAGGGAGGTGCGAGGACCGTATCAACGGGTACCAATGCATTTGTAGACCCGGAACATCCGGAACGAACTGCGAGGTGAACGTGAACGAATGTTACAGCAATCCATGCAGGAACGGAGCGAGGTGCATCGACGGGATCAACAGGTGAGTCTACGGTCCCCTGGCTCTCTGGGTCGTTGTCCCTCGGACGTTGGAAGCTTTTCGATTCGCTCACCCTGGCGAGACCTCGACTGCGCAGTTGGAAATTACCTAGACGCATTCCATATTGGTTAACGAGTTTCCGATTCCGTTCTTCTTTTTAGCGGATTCAGGTCTTTCGAGGATCGTTGGGACCTGCGAGTCTCATTTCCGAACGGTCACGATTTACGAACGAAAATGCTACCTCGCATCGACGTACATTTGTACTCGGTATCATATCTAGCGATCCTTGATTTCGTGAACGATCGCGAGAGATCGAACGTCGATGCGATAAAAAAAAAAAAAAAAAGAAACCAGAACTCTCGCTACGAAACTCATCGCAAGGAACGAAAGAACCGATCGACTACCGAATTGTAAAATAAAAGAACAAAGAAAATTCTTCGTCCTCCCATCGACCGCTAAATGCGAGCGAAACCCACACCATCAGAATCTGGCAAAATTCACTCCACCGTATACGATCCACCGATAGAGCATGCAGCTTCCGCGCGAGCACCCAATCTGGCAAAATCTCTCTTCATTCTGACCCGCTGTCGTCGCTTCCATTCTCAGTGGACACGGTGTGTTTCCTTCCAGGTACTCGTGCGAGTGCAAGCCAGGCTTCACCGGACAGCACTGCGAGACGGACATCAACGAGTGCGCGAGCAGCCCGTGCGCGAACGGTGGCCGATGCATCGACCTGACAAACGGGTTCCGCTGCGAGTGCCCTCGCGGCTACTTCGACGCTAGATGCCTCAGCGACGTCGACGAGTGCGCGAGCAACCCCTGCGTGAACGGCGGTACCTGCGAGGACGGCGTCAACCAGTTCATCTGCCACTGTTTGCCCGGCTACGGTGGCAAGCGATGCGAGGCGGACATCGACGAGTGCGGCTCGAACCCGTGCCAGCACGGCGGCACTTGCAACGACCACCTGAACGGGTACAGTTGCAAGTGCCTCGCGGGGTACGCCGGTACCAATTGCGAGACGAACATCGACGATTGCGCGAACAACCCCTGCCAGAACGGCGGCTCTTGCATCGACCTGGTCAACGACTACAAGTGCGTCTGCGAGCTGCCGCACACCGGGAGGAACTGCGAGGAGAAGCTGGACCCTTGCTCGCCTAACAAGTACGGATTCGGGTATATCGGTTCGAGAGATCGGTGATTTCTCTCGCTGAGAAATCTGTAAAGAGTGGATGAAATAGCTTGGATGTACAATTTTCGGATGTTTCTGAAAATTTAATGCTACGTATGGATGTTGCAGCGTATTGTGTTATTTCTACTATTTTTTCTATTTTTAATACTAGGCACTTAGCGTCAATGAATTTTGTGAAAAGTTCTTATACTTTTTCATTATCGCGTCAATTTGACACTAAGGGGGAAATTGAATTGGCAAAAAGGGGGATCAATTTTAAACGAATGACGCTAATCCGTTCACATTTCGTTACAGATGTCTTCACGGCGCCAAGTGCTCGCCATCATCGAACTTCCTCGACTTCGCGTGCACTTGCACGGTCGGTTACACTGGCAGACTCTGCGACGAGGACGTCGACGAGTGTGTAATGACGTCTCCGTGCAGAAACGGCGCTACCTGCAGAAACACGAACGGTTCCTACCAGTGCCTGTGCGCGAAAGGATACGAGGGTCGTGATTGTATCATTAACACCGACGACTGCGCTTCTTGTAAGTGTCGGATGCTAATGGAGGGCGTTAAGTCCAAACCTTATGCACCTCCGTCGAAAAAGCTTTACTACGCTTCCTCGAAACATCTTCAACGAACCTTTATACAATATAAATTGCTCTTGTCACCGAAGTGGATAAAACCATTTTAATAGTTTTCCTAATTAGATTTGGATTTTGATCTTTTATCGCGCAGACAATTTCTAAACCATGGATTAAGCAAGTCTATCGATACTTTTAAACGTGGATGTTCCTCGACTAACGTAAATATACCGTTTACAGTTCCCTGTCAAAATGGCGGCACATGCTTGGACGGCATCGGCGACTATACGTGCCTCTGCGTCGACGGTTTCAGCGGCAAACACTGCGAAGTCGACGTCGACGAGTGCCTCTCTCAGCCATGCCAGAACGGCGCCGTCTGCAAGGAATACGTAAACTCGTACACTTGCCAATGTCAACTAGGATTCTCCGGTATAAACTGTCAGACCAACGACGAGGACTGCACCGACAGTAGCTGCATGAACGGCGGCAAGTGCATCGACGGCATCAACAACTACACCTGCGTTTGCAAACAAGGTTACACCGGCTCGAACTGCCAGTATCGGATCAACGAGTGCGACAGTTCGCCCTGTTTAAACGGAGCCACTTGCCATGACCACGTTCAGTATTACACGTGTCATTGCCCTTATGGATACACCGGAGCCAGATGCGACCAGTACGTCGACTGGTGCGTGGACAGCCCTTGTGAAAACCAGGCTACCTGCGTCCAACACAAAAACAAGTACCACTGCAATTGCTCGCCCGGTTGGACCGGCAAGGTCTGCGACGTCGAGATGGTTTCTTGCAAGGACGCGGCTATAAGAAAGGGCGTGCCCGAGAAGAACCTCTGCAACAACGGTACCTGCGAGGACATTGGTAACAGTCATCGCTGCCACTGCTTGGAAGGATACACGGGATCCTATTGCCAGGAGGAAGTGAACGAGTGCGATTCTGCGCCTTGCCAAAACGGTGCCACCTGCAAGGACCTAGTGGGGTCCTACCAATGTCAATGCACCAAGGGTTTCCAAGGGCAGAATTGCGAACTGAACGTCGACGACTGCAGACCGAATCCTTGTCAGAACGGCGGCACGTGTCACGATCTTATCAGCAACTTCAGCTGCTCGTGTCCACCCGGTACATTGGGCTTCATCTGCGAACTGAACGTCGACGACTGCGCCGTTGGCACTTGTCACAACAACGGGACGTGCACCGACAAGGTCGGAGGGTTCGAGTGCAAGTGTCCTCCTGGCTTCGTGGGACCTAGATGCGAGGGTGACATCAACGAGTGCCTGTCCAACCCGTGCGCCTCGCCAGGGACGCAAGACTGCGTGCAACTGGTCAACAACTACCACTGCAACTGCAAACCTGGTTACATGGGTCGCCACTGCGAGGTGAAGGTGAACTTCTGCGACAGTTCGCCGTGCCAGAATGGAGGCGTTTGCACCGCGAAGCAGGCCGGCCACACTTGCATCTGCCCCAACGATTATTATGGGAACAACTGCGAGTTCGCGGGTTCCTACTGCGACACGGAACCATGCGCGAACGGCGGCACTTGCAGAGTGTCCGAGTTGGAGGTCGGATACAGATGTTACTGCCCACCCGGAATAACCGGAGCCAACTGCGAGACAGACGCCAGGGACGAGTGCGCTAGTAACCCGTGTCGACAGTCGAACGCCGTTTGTAAGAACCTCCTTGGCGATTACGCCTGCGACTGCCCGCCGAAATGGACCGGGAAGAACTGCGAAATTTACGACCCCAACTACGGTGGAGGCATCTTCGGCAGCGTGAACTCGAACGTACCGAAGACTATGAACGCTTACGACCACGATCTGGAGATGGAGAAAAAGAAGTGCATCGAGAACGGGTGCAAGGAGAAGTCTGGTAACCACCAATGCGACGAGGAGTGCAACAGATACGCCTGTAACTTCGATGGGAACGATTGCTCGTTGGGTATTAACCCGTGGCGCAATTGCACCGCGCCTATCAAATGTTGGGAGGTTTTCATGAACGACGTGTGCGACGATGTTTGCAACAATGCCCAGTGCCTGTTCGACGGTAGAGATTGCGAGAGAAAATTGGCACCGTGCAAGTAAGTGATCGTAACTTAATTGAATTATAATAAAACTATAAAATAAATCTGGACTAAATTGCGGTATCTTCCAAACGATGTATTTTCAGAAGACGAGTTGTGAACATGTCAAATAACCTTGACACAAATATCTCATTTTTAATATCTTTATCTAATTTCTATTCCAATTCTTACAGTCCCATCTACGACGCCTACTGTCGCAAACACTACGCCAACGGATATTGCGACTACGGTTGCAACAACGAGGAGTGTAACTGGGACGGCCTCGACTGTGACAAAGAGTATCCTCCATCTCTGGCGGAGGGTGTGATTTCTGTAGTAGTGAGGATGGACATGCAGACGTTCCGTGCGAACTTGGTCAAATTTCTTCGCGAAATTGGCCACGAACTGAGGACCACCTTGAGGGTGAAGCAAGACGAGCTCGGCAATGACATGATATACCCGTGGAAACGAGAGAAAGACCCTGGACGGCAAACCAGCTTCTTTGGTCGACCAACCACGATCTACACCAACAGCGAAAGCGGCGTGATCGCTTATCTAGAGATAGACAATCGAAAATGTACCGTCACGCAGGGAGCGGTGTGCTTCCCATCGGCCAACGAGGCAGCGGAATACCTGGCAGCCACCGCATCCAAGAACTCCCTGTCTGGAAACTTCCCAATCGAGCAGGTTCGAGGTGTGGTTGGTCCTCAAGATGCAGAGTACCCGGAATCACCGACGAACTACAAGTACGTCTTCATCGGTGTGGTAATAGTAGTCCTCGGCGGGATGCTAGTGGGTGTTTTGGTCACCGCGCAGAGGAAGCGGGCGGTGGGTGTCACCTGGTTCCCAGAAGGATTCTTGCGCACCAACAGTGGCAGTGGTCAACGTCGCAGGTCGAGGAGGCGTGGTCCGGATGGACAGGAGATGAGGAACCTGAACAAGCAACCTTCCGGGAACTGCATAGACCTCGACGTTGGAAACGGAAGGGCGCAACAGTGGTCGGACGACGAGTCAGATTTGCCACCTTCGAAGAGAATGAGAGCCATAGAACCTGGATACGCGAGCGACCACACCGCCATCACCGATTACGAAGAAACGGAACCTCGAATGTGGACGCAACAGCACTTGGACGCAGCGGAGATTCGCAGACCCGACGCTGGAGTTCTGACACCACCTAGCCTCGAGCACGGTCAAGACGTGAACGCCAGAGGGCCTTGCGGAATGACACCGTTAATGGTAGCTGCTGTACGAGGTGGTGGATTGGACACTGGCGAGGAGGAGGACGAAAGCGATGGTACAGCAGCTGTGATCGCTGATTTGGTCGCTCAGGGCGCAGACTTGAACGCTACCACGGATAAAAGCGGCGAGACGTCTCTTCATTTGGCGGCTAGGTACGCCAGAGCCGACGCTGCGAAGAGACTCCTCGACGCTGGAGCGGACGCTAACTCTCAGGACAATACCGGTAGGACGCCGCTGCATTCCGCCGTTGCTTCTGACGCGATGGGAGTATTCCAGATCCTATTGAGGAACAGAGCGACGAATCTGAACGCTCGCATGCACGACGGAACCACGCCGCTCATTCTGGCTGCTCGTCTCGCCACCGAGGGAATGGTGGAGGATCTCATTAACGCGGACGCCGACATCAACGCGGCTGACAACAGCGGAAAGACGGCTCTCCACTGGGCTGCTGCTGTCAACAACGTTGACGCTGTGAACATATTATTGGTCCACGGCGCGAACAGGGACGCCCAAGACGACAAAGACGAGACACCGTTGTTCCTTGCCGCAAGGGAGGGCGGCTTTGAAGCGTGCAAGGCGTTGCTCGACACGTTCGCCAATAGGGAGATTACCGATCACATGGACCGACTACCGAGGGATGTCGCCAGCGAGAGATTACATCATGATATCGTGAGATTGTTAGACGAACACGTGCCAAGATCGCCGCAGATGGTCACCGTGATACCGAACGGTCCACTTATGGGTGAGTCTTCTTTCATTTATTATATTATAACAACATACGATATCTTCGTACTTTGTGTTGTAAAAATTCCATGGTGTACTAAAATTTTCAATTCCTCTGTGTTCCGCAGGGTCACCAAATCATCCGCAACTGATCACGCACCCCACGGTGATCGGTTCCGCCCCGAAGCAAAACAAGTCGAAGAAGCGGCCAAAAACAGGGACCGCGGGAAACCCAAACAGTCCCGAGTCCGAGGGCGGAGTGGTGGTGGTGAGGCGAAAGCCGTCGATGAAAAAGCCGCCGGCGAAACGCGGCGCTCAGCCCCCAAACCAGGAGATCCCTCAGGGCGCGGAAGGTGCAGAGGGAAACCTGCCGAGCCCGTACGACAGCGCGAGCCTCTACAGCAACGCGGTACCAATGGTCAGTCAAACGGCGACGGCCAAGCAGCCGCCGCCGTACGAGGACTGCATAAAGGGCCAGTCGATACAGGGCCTTCCGAAGGTGGGCCTGGACACGTTCACGACCAATTACGGATTGCCTAATTTTCACGACCAACTACTAGCACCGCACCAACGACAAGCGCAGGTGATGGTGAATACGTTATCGCCGCCCTACAGCAATCAGTCACCACCGCATTCGGTGCAGTCGAATATAACCTTGTCGCCGCAGGCGAGCTACATGGGTTCGCCGTCACCGGCGAAAAGTAGACCCTCGTTGCCCACTTCGCCCACCCATATCGCTGCCATGAGACAGGCGACACATCAGAAACATGGCGGTATGCCACCGGTGGGTTTCGACTTCGAGAACCTCCCCTACTCCTCGAGTCAACAGCACCAACAACAACAGCAGGCGCAACAGCAGCAGCAGCAGCAACAACAACAGATGCAACAGACGCAGCAACAGATTCAACAGCAGCAGCAACAGCAGCAGCAACAACAGCAGGTGCAACAGCAAACGCCACAGTACCACCAATACTTGACGCCACCCTCTCATCATTCGGGACCGGATGTAACGCCGCAGCATCTGATGCAAGCGCCGGAGAGTTTTCCGACGCCGTCGCCTGACAGCCCCGGCCACTGGTCCTCCAGTTCGCCGCACTCAAACAGCGACTGGTCCGAGTGCATGGCGTCGCCCAACGCGTACGTCGCCGGGGCCGGACACCAGAGCAACAAGGGCTCCGAGGCGATCTACATATGAAGGCGGCGGTGCTCTCTTGCTCGCGCGAGTAAGTCCTAAGGCACACGTGAACTGTGATTAACTCGTCGAGCTCGAGGGCGATTCTCGCCGGCGTTTTTCTCGAGCGTGGCGTCTCGTCCCCGGTAGCGATGGGGATTCAGCGCGACGAACGCTCTATCGTAACGTCGACAATGTCACGACGAATTGTGGATCGAGCGTCGATGAATGCGTACACTGCTGCAGCTGCGTACAGGGTGCCCCGCGGGTTTCCGTGTAAACCTCCTCCTCCACTCGCGTCCTACGCGCAAAACTGAAACTAGCTCTGCGTTTAAAGCCGTGGAACATTGTAAAGAGTGGTTTGCACTGGGACCCGTGCGCGCGACGCTCTGTATATAAATATTTATAATAAAAATGTAGACGAGAATAAAGTTATACACGTGTATGTACGCGAAGAAAGATGATACTGCTGTTCTCTGGACAAGGAACGGACACGCGCGTACACACCGTTTACGGAGGTCGTTCAGCGATATTGTGCCTTTTTTTCTAAGGAGCGAAACGATCGTCGTAGAAGCAACGATGCGCGATCGAGATAATATAATAGACGATATTTTTATGCAACCTGCTGGTGCATCACGGCTCAACGAACAATGGTGCCTTCGACTTGCCACAGTGTGAAGACCCGATAGACAGTTCTCTTTATTCTTTTAAATAATAATTAGGAACGAGACCTTGCTATCTACAATAGTATTGTACATAGGACAATAATGGGACGCGAAGAATCGTTCACGCCGCCTCGAGCGTGTTCGACGAGGGACCACTATATAGAGTGTAATATGTAATATTCTATTTAAATATCTAACGCACAAACACTATCCATGAACGAGGAACGGGAAGAAGGTCCGTAAAACGCGCGAACGGAGGTCCGCGCGTCGGACAGAATGTCGAGGATCGTGCCTTCGGATATCATAGGGTGTAAGCAATTGTTGCGTAAGTAAATCGATTAAATTATGCGTTCTGATGAAACGCGACGCTTCCGAATGGCCTTCTTCAACACCGACCAATGCGAACCATTACTACTATTAAATGTAAGATACAAAGGCGACGTAACGCTTGTACGGTCGACGGGAGCCTCAGAGAATTCGTCTTCACCCCGCGAACGAATCGTTCCATACACAGACATTCCATTCGAGTGACGCTGCTTTGGTGTATCATTTAGAACTTTATCCTCTTTTCGTTGATTCGACAACGACGTAAGGAAATCTATGATCCACTCGACGGAACTTTTGAATATTCTTTTACTTTTCTTCTTCTTACTTATTTTAGCCATTTTCAGAATTTTCACAAAAATTTTGATATTCTTATTATATTTTGTATACTTATTATATTTTGTTTACTTAACTCGATACTTTCTCACCTGAAGGTAAGTTTCAAATATCTAGCTGCAGTTTGAATAATATTAATGTTAATATTTTCCCTGTAAGAAATGATTATACCGAACAATGTTTCAAAGATTTTCATGTAAAACTCGGACTACCGTAGTTTCTTAATCTTCCTTCAATAACTTGTTAAAGCAATTTCTATATGAAACAAAAAGGTTACGATCTAATCGAGTGAGATTCTCTGATGCCTCTTCTATACGTCGCCTGTCGAATCGTTTAATACTAACGAGCTAGCGTAACCGTAAATCGTCTAGTTACTATGTAAAAGCGTACGCGTGAACAGTGGATCGGCGGTTTTTGAATGAAATCAATAACGAACGGATGGTAAGACGATTCGCTGACCTCTCATCCGCCAAAGCCAAAACGAGAGGGTATTTCTGTTGGATTGAGAGAAAGAAAAAACGCGACAATCGGCGGCTGTAAGCGACTGGATCCGGATGGTATGTACGCATAATAGGATTAGGCATTATATCGTAGATTGTTGCGAGAGAAAAGAAGCAATTATCGTCGATTAGTCGAGGCAGATGAAGCTCGTGCACGCTTTTGCAATATCTTCAATCAGAGACGCGAATTAATTGGAACACACCGATAATCATGTTTTTTTCCTTATCAAACATTGTCTTTATATATAAATATATATATATATCTTTTTTTTTAAACTTGCTTTTTCTCTAGAGACGAAATTTATTGTAAATACTCTCTTACGCGCATTTTTTCCTATCCCATACTCTGTGTACTTCACCGTTTTACACCCGCTCATCTAACGTACTGTCGAGTACTATTTTTAAAAAAAAGTGTAGTAATTGTCTTTTCTCTCGATTTTGTACAAAACTGTTTTTACATATTTTTTTAATATTATGTAAGCTAGGTTATACTTGGTAGCTTTCGTAAGACACAGTAATAGCGTTTCCTTTTTATCGTATTACATTATGAATGATGGAACAGAGGAAAAAAATATACATATATATACGTAGAGATATATATATATTTTTTTGCAGGCGTACACGCGCCAGAGATAGATAGAGAGTGTGTGTAATTGACTGTTGCATGAAAGGATCGACGCGATTAATGCTCCTTGATGCAATTCTGAATTACATGTACAGCGATGTGACGAAGGTTTCCCACGACGATGGAACTACGAAGGGTCCAACGCAATTTCTATGAACGTATTTTTTCGCGAACCTGTAATGCTCCTAAGGAGAGACATTTTTTATTTATATATACGAAAAAAAGAAGTAACAAATATATATATATATATACATATGTATACATAGAGAATCATTGTAACGAATTATGTGTATCTTCACGCGACTGCCTTTGTATTTGTTAAAGCCACGAAAAGTCTGCCAAATAGCGAACGACGAAAATATCAAGAGATGAGATATGTTAATATGTATTTTTTCTTTTCTTTGTAATAGAGATAATTTTGTAAAAGCTGATGACAATAATCGCGCGATAGAATTCCTCGTAATCGATGAGCCAATTGATATTTTCGACCGGTACGATTCGTCGAGCATCGAAAACTGTGTAATAGGTAAATACGTAAAGAGATTGTACGTAAATCGGAGATTGTTAAACGCGAGTGTCATTCGATGGAAGGAAACGATGGCGGAGGAAAGAAAGCATTGTTAATGTGTTCAAAATTAGACAATATCCGATCTGCGACAAAAAATTTTCGATTTCTCACTGTGTTAACGGAGAAAATAACGCGATAGATAAGTAACACGCTCCAATTTACAGTTATCTACGATAAGTTAGAGAAACATCCCAATTATTATGATAGATCTTGTTATTCCTTTGTAACTTGTAAAAAGTACTGAGTTTTATTAGTCTTAACTATCCCACAAACTTAGGATTCGTTCGGTCCTACTATATCCTGCCCACCCCATCCACACCCCTCTCTTACTTTCCCTCATTGATCCCCTTTTTACTTCCGGTACCCCAATCCTCATATTTTTTATAAATAAGTTATGTCTTTTAAACAGATGTAATAATAAAGATAATCTAACATTCACAATAGGGTTGTTGTTCTGTTCTATTGTGCTATGCTTCCGCGTTTTATTCCTTAATAATTGTAAGCATAGATACTTTTTTTTAAGTATATTACAAACAGATTTTACACAACAATCAAATTGTATTATAGCAATAAAAAATAAAAAAACCTGAAAATTTCCCGAACGTACTTCGTTGGTTCTTCCTTTTTGTATCATCGATCGATTGCTCTTTCTCTCTCTCTCTCTCTGCGCTTGATGTTTCTTCTACGTAATTGCATACGACTATCGCAACACCGCGGAAACAGTAAAGCTATGATTTTAAATTAAAATCCCTCGATTATTTTAAATTATATCAATTTGTTAATCTAAGAAGAGAAGATTAAAGTTAATTAATTATAATTAAGAATAAAAATTATACGCTAGTCATAAATTTCTTCCTTGATGCTAGGAGAAAGTATTGTGAAAATTGTTCACTGTAAGGTAACTTAAAAATAATATTCAAATATTAATTTCAATGGCGTACTTCTAAATGTTTCGTGTTAACTTCTGCTTCAGATCGTTGAAATGAATGTTACAATTTTCTTTGGAAAATTTCATTCTTATTATCCACGGCGCTATCACCTAGAAAAGTATTTAAATCTGGTCACACATCGTTACCGATGATGAACTGACCGACTAAGGGCGCCATCTTTTCAAAGATTCCTCAAACTGATCGCTGTCCCTGTCCATAATAAAAATAAGTTGTAGTTGTTTAACAAATTGTGAACTATTGAATAAATTCAAATTTGTATGAACTCATGAACAATAAATCTTATATAACTTATACTATAACTTATATATTATGAAATTTCTATAAAATAAGAAAAATATCGATTAAATTCTATACTAAAGCATTTCTTTCTTCTTCTTGAAAATCTGATGATCATTCTTTTATAAATAATAGCTTTAAGTTGTTTGCAATTCAAGTGAAATTTTTCACTGCTCGGGCATTAGTTTCAGTACTCTTAGAGATGGCGCCAGTAATTCTTAAGTAGTTCTCTTCGCTGCTGAAGTGATGTAATTGTGTACGACCAGTTTGAGCACTTTTCACAGAGATGATGCCAGGAGTTCCAGAGTAGGGTCGGTAACATTTGTCTCACTCTTTCTTATAGCTTTCTTATATATCTTTCTCTCTCTTATCTCTAAAGCGGGAAATATATAATAAGTTAAAATAAAACTAATGAGTTACAATATAATATTTCTTCTATCTATCGACGCAATTAAATCAATTTAATTAAAACTATTCTAAATCAATTTAAATAAAATTAACCTATGGCAGCCATTGGCTTTTAATTATTTATCCAAAAATTTTTAATTGTATCATATCACTGTATGATACAATTAACAATCATATATTAAATAATTAAAACCCGGAGATTGCTGTGAATGGAGACCTACCCTAACCACGTCCCATCCACTCACCTTTTATACAAGATATTATTAAATAAAACCTCCTTTCAATGTATGCCATAAGTTTTAATCATATTTAAATTAATTTAAATAGAGTCTAATTTTAAGGAGAAAATTTTCTGGAATAATTGTAGTAGATATACTCTTGCTAAACTATACATTGTATAATACATACAGTGCTGGACAAAAGTATTGGCACAGCATGATTGTTATGATAAAAATGCTTATAACTATGAAACAAATTGTTAAAAAGGAAAAATTTGTTTACACGTTTATTTATTTATTATTCTAGATTATTATTTAACAGAAACAGTAATATAAATAAAGTGATATGCGAAATAATAACAAAAACATATTTATTGAGCGTTTTAAGCATGGACAAAAGTATTGGCACATTATACAAAATTTAGTGTAGTTGTATCTCTCCGAAAAAAATCCGATTGTCACTTGATGGTATAGGTAGGGGATTCCCTGATAGTCATTTTTTCTAACAGTCATCCTTAAGTTCAGTCGATTAGCAACATAGGAAATATAACAAGCAACAATGTCAAGAAGAGGGAAAGAAACTACAAGTGAAGAGAGAAAAATAATATTAAATTTGCACAAAATGCGAAAATCTTATAGTGAAATAGCAAAAAGTGTTAATAGAAGTCGATTCACTATTAGAAGTGTCGTAAAACGATTTGAGAATCAATCAGATTTCAAAAGTAGGAATCGAAGTGGACGTCCCTCAAAGTTAACAGTTAGAGAAAAACGGAAAATTGTAAAGGAAGTGAAAATAAATTGTAAATTAAACTCATCACAACTTAGAGCAAAGTTAAATGAAGAAAATAAAAAAGAAGTAAGTTCGAAAACTATACGGAGAGTGTTAAAAGATGCGGGATATTCTGCGTGTGTCGCAAGAAGGAAACCATACATATCCAAGAAGAATCGGAAGATGAGAAAAGAATTTGCAAAAGAATTTATAAAAAAGGATCCCACATTCTGGAATAACGTATTATTTTCAGATGAAACTAAATTTAATATATTTAAATCAGATGGCAGAGTATTAGTTTGGAGAAAGCCAAATACGGAAATGGATCCACAACATTTACAAGCCACTGTGAAACATGGAGGAGGTGGAGTCATGGTATGGGGTTCCATTGCAGCGTCTGGGGTTGGCGAATTAGTATTCATAGATGAGATTATGGACAAATATGTATATTTAAATATATTAAAGGAAAATTTATTTAAAAGTGCTAATAAATTAAATCTCCCGCGTGATTTTTATTTTCAACAAGACCATGATCCAAAACATACTGCCTATATTGTACGACAATGGATCGTTTACAATACCGCACATACATTAAATACCCCACCCCAGAGTCCAGACATGAATCCCATCGAACATGTTTGGAATGAATTAGAAAAAAAAATTAGAAAATATAATATAACAAACAAAAACCAATTAAAAGCTATTATTTTACAAGAATGGAACAATATAGAGCCGGATTTTACAAAAAAATTGGTAACTTCAATGCCAAAACGATTGAAGGAAGTTATCATGAGGAATGGAGGGCCAACCAAATATTAATTTTTAATTTCTAAGTACTTTCAATCATTTGTGCCAATACTTTTGTCCATGCTTAAAACGCTCAATAAATATGTTTTTGTTATTATTTCGCATATCACTTTATTTATATTACTGTTTCTGTTAAATAATAATCTAGAATAATAAATAAATAAACGTGTAAACAAATTTTTCCTTTTTAACAATTTGTTTCATAGTTATAAGCATTTTTATCATAACAATCATGCTGTGCCAATACTTTTGTCCAGCACTGTATATTTCATTTTGTAATTTTTTATTTTATTTTCTTTTTTAATGGCTAAAGTTATTGAAATCTTGCCATATTATTACAGTGTGATCTACATATAGCATTTTTTTTATATGTAATCGATTATTTTTCTTCTTCAAAGAAAAATAATTTTATTTCGTTAATTTGTAATAGTCTTTATGGTAGCCATAATGGATCAGACATTTTCGACCAATAACGTTCAAGCTTTCAAAGCTCTTGTAGACTAGTTCAAGCTTACGTGCCGGTGGCGTCCTTTTTCGTCCCTCCTCAATTTTAATATTTTCAAGTCATATAAAACGTGTTTAGGTAGTTAAATTGTTAAAAAAGTGCGAAAGTATAGCTTAGAGAACGTGTTGTGCTAGTTCGTAACGTAAATTTCCAACGAAATACAGAGAAATGTAAGTTGAAATATTCCTTCCTTCCGATGATTGAATTTTGCCTCGAAAGAAAGAGATTTATTGCAATAATTTCGTTCTTACAACAAGAATTCGAATATTACAGTACATAATGTACTGCAATATTCGCAATTAACATTGTATAAATAATAAAATAATATGTAGAGTGAAATATTATACATATATTATACGTGTTCTAAACATATATATTTTTCTGTGTAAATTATCTAATAGAATGTATATCATAACACAACAGTACGTACTTTTCTGAGAAAAATACGCACGAGAATTTAACTGGAACTCCTATTTTTAATATGTGTGATTTGTAGGAAATTTTCAATTAGCTGATTTGTTTACAGTTGAAGCAGATAGTGAAATACCAAGGCCACGGAATAGACGTAGCAGCGTAATAGGAAACTACGTTCGGGCGCCTTCGGCCTCGCTCGGGCGCCCAAGGGGCATGCGGAGAGTGGCACCGGCAGTCAGTTCGTGTCGTCCTCTACTAGTGGTAAGACGTGCTGTCCTCTGTTGTCGATAAAACTTTTCGAGACACGTTTCTGCTTTCGAGGTACGTTCACACGCTTGCTTATCAACTGCGTAGTATTCTCGATTACAATTCTATTATACTTTTGTTCTATTACTAACTTTGTTTAATCATTGCATACTTGATTAATTATTTATTAAACATTATCATTATAAATATGAATATATCTTTGAATTTTCTTTTTTCTTTTCTGTTTATTATGCGTTTCATTGTGCATAGATGTCCATAGACTTCCTTTAAATTTTGAAAATATGATTTACGAACTCGTTTATTATAAAATGTTAATATAACTAATTTTATCTTTGTACATTTATTTTAATTGTTTTATTTTGTTCTGTTATAGATTTTTAATCAGTTATATCATACAAACGATGGATACAATAAGGAAGGAAGATCATAATCAATAGTACAACAACAGCTAATGATGTCTTTCATGGAGAGTGGGTAATATTGCATCTATTACTGAAAGAGGTGTGATCCAAAGGCCGTAAGAACGTTCAACGTATCGTATAAATTTAGATTACCTTTTTATCCATTATTTGGTAACAGTTGTTATATAATTCATGATGAATACATGATGCATGCAACAAGTAATGATATATTTGTTTAATACTCATTCTCGCAAGCAATTTTGAATATTTATAACATATAATATAGCTCATTAATAAAGAATATTGAATATGCTTTAAATTCTGATACCAAATAATCATAATAGAATTTCTATACATCAACCATGAATTTTTAATGTATTCATAAATAGTTTACAATATTTGGATATATTTCACAATATATTTAAACTTTATAATCTATTTTATTTGTATTCTAAAGTAAAGTAACAAAGGAAAGTAACATTCTATTGAACAAACGCTCGATCAGAAAAAGGAGAATAATACGAAAGTAAATTGTGTGTTGTTTTTATTTACCCCTTGTTCCCCACTAACAATGTTTTTCTTTCAGAAAATTTTAGTGACCGCGCGCAATGCGGTCGGTAGAGTCAGTGTTTGTTACGATAAATAGTTTTAGTATTTCTTAGAGTACAGCTGCTCTAATTATAATATCATTCATTTTTTTTATAATAATCATACGCGAAAGAGTAGAGTCAGTGTTTGTTTCGTAAATGGCAATAATATAATAATTTTTTATTTATATATTTTTCTATTCTTAATTCTTTTTTTATATATCTAATGCCTCGGTATTAGAGTCCCATTGCTGTTTATCTGAAGGATCCAGTTGTGCTTCAAAAGCCAAAAATGTAAGTATCTCTCATACTCTACTTACAATTCCAAATTTGTTAAGCTTTTGATACTTTTAATTACAAAATTAACGTAATTCCTACTGATTTATTGCAATTAATTATAAAATTAATTGCAATAAAGAGAATTAATATACAAAGATTTCAACAAGGACGTTTAAAGGCCAAATTATAAAAATGTGAATTCTGTTTAAGTTTTTTTCAGCAACTTCAAAAAGGATTCAACTTACACTCCTACATCGAGGCTTCAGCATCTCCTGACGACTTCGTGGAGGCTTCAGCATCCTTGATGACTTCATCGAGACCTTAACATCTCTGATGACTTTGCCAGGTGCCAGCATCATCTCTGATGACTTCTGCCTGAGCTACTCTACTCATCTTTCGGTGAGTCGCATGCGTTTAAGTTCCTCTGGTCACCTAATCATGTCGTAGAATGAATGGTTCAAATCGGCACGGGTGACTGGTTGTAATTACGTAGGAATTTCTTTTATGAGCATAATGACCATAGATATACAATTATATCCATGAGTAGTAACATTTATTTTGTGTGTGTTATTTATTAGATCAGGCTAGGTCTTCTTGCACTTCGCGTTTTTAAATGTCATAATATAATAGTAGAAATACTGATAGTTATTAAATAACTAAGTACAAGTATTATAATAGTTATGATTCATCCACACATAATAAGTATATTTAGAAAGCTTAAAAGGAAGTAGTATACTAGACTCGAATATGTATAGAAGTGAAATATTCTTATGAATATTAATATTTATATACATGTATGAATATATATAGATATAATTTATTTTTATAAACAATTAAGTAATATATATTACAACTGCTTTGTGGTAGCAGTGCACAATGGTGAAATCGGATACCCTCCGACTTCGTTTTTGCAATAATTGTAATTATTGTGTAATATCGTTGATGTGGATGTTGTAAATTGAATGTATAAAATAAATCATATATATGATAAATATCATATATATGGAATATATTGTGAATACATAGCATAGCTTTCGTTGTAATAGAAGCTGATGTGCTTGATTGCCGAAATTATGTCATATTACATGTGCAAGAAGACATTCTACATCGAGTAGATTTTGAAATCAAAGCATGGAGCTTGAATATTATTTTCATATTTTAGTATGACTGCTTTGATGACGAGATCGCTCGAAATTAGTACATTTCTTGTAAAATTAAATTCTATAATTATATTATATTGAATACTGATCGAGACAATGATAGAGATGCTTACCAATTCCTTTTGCCATTATAATATACGGCATGTAAAATAATTGATTCTAAATTTAATTTCTAATTTAATTTTGATTTTAAATTTAATTGTAATTTAAAATTTAACTTTAACTTTAAATTTACTTTTAATTTGAAATTTAACTTGAATTTGAAATATAACTTTGAGTTTAAATTTAATTATTCTTGACAATAAATAAATGAACTTGAGTTGATTTTCGAATAGCGTGTTGTTATCATTATAGCGTCCTAGTATGGGCGGCCTGCCCCGTCCGTAAGGCCCCCGGCTATTCCGAAGGGCAGGCGGGGGAGTCCGCCACCCTCACCACGGGTGATCAGTATCAATCTATCAATGAATGACTTTCCATAAAGCGCTAATCATTATATTTAGATCAGGATTTTCAGGTTTAACCCCTTCCGTGTTCATTGCCAGGACCCCATCCACGTGCTCAGGTGCTACTTGGGTGGGGAAAAGGCAATGGGCACGATGATTGATTTTATAATATCTAATGAGATGTTTTTTTTCGCGACTGACGTGCTAGTGTATCGTGCACGACGTATTTTCCACGTTGTGTGTGTGTGTGTGGTTAGACCGTGGAATTGCGTCGTTTCCATAGAAACAATGTACTATTACGTGTAGAAATGGTACCAATTTCAATAACATCCTTGTCGCTAATAGAACTTCTATCTTTTGTAAAAATACAGATTTATTCAATGTTTAAAATTTCACATTAAACATTTAAATGTAGATAAAAACGCTTTACTAGCGTTGTACGCAATGGTCATTAGAACTCGTCAGTCGATTACAGCACTGGTACGTACCCTTAGAGTATGCGAGGTTGTATGCCAAGCTCGGGTGTCGGAGGCGTCCCGGGACGTTCTCTCTAGTGTAGGATTATTGCGCCCGGGTGTTTGAGTGAGAATTTCCGGGCGTTGAATGAATGTGTTGGTGTGAATCTATTGCCATTTTTAAATATAGGGCTAGGTAGGTAGGTAGTTTACTTCTGGTATGTTTGTCTGCTAGTAATAAGTAGGTAGGGCCGGGCAGGTTGACCACAGTCACCGATCGGGCAGGCGCGTTTCTCGCGTGGTTCAACCTGTTTCAGGGAATTAGATTTGAGTGATCGACGGTGAAGCTGGCGCGAACGGGGGATGCCGTTCGCCACTGGCTTTACTCGATCGATTTTTCGAATCGCCCCGCGGTCGCGGACGTGATTTGCACGAAACGAACGTTTTCTGCTCGAGATTTTACACGTTTGTACGGACAACGATTTCTTAAATCGTTGATCGTCTTGCGTGTGTTTAGAAGTCTCTCGTTTCATATTTTTATTCATTTTTTGAGTCATTTGTTGGTTTGCGATTAGGGAATCTCGAGCTTAGATATAAGTTTCAGGGTCCTAGGCTTCATGCCTGAAGAAAGAAGAGGCTATATGCTGAAGAGGCCCGGAGAAGAGGGCAACTACTAATGATTATGCATTCGGAAGCAGGCAACCCTCTAAATGCAAAGTCATTCTTTGTTACTACTTTGTCATTATGCTCATATTTGTGTAGTAGTAGTATATTCTAGCCAGCAAAATGCTGGATCAACAAATGCTGGGCATATCGCGGTTTCAATTGTAGCGTTGCGTATAACTGATTACAGTTCCTGTTATAGTTACGATTAAATCAGAATCGCGTTTTTATTAGAGTTGCGTTTAACTCCAGACCGCGATTTTTATTAGAGTTACGTCTAATCCAGATCGTGAGTTTTATTAGGGTTGCTTATTAATTGATATATCGCGTTTGGAATTAGAGTTGCGTAGAAATGATAATCGTGATTGCACTTTTAACGTTGCGAACCATGAGATCGCAATTTTTTGCTGAATATATCATTATTATTTGCTAAATATTTGTTTCGCGAATAATGTTAAATTGTATTTGCTATTTTAATATGTATTAATAGTTTGTAATTAGTTTTATAGTGTTGCGATTTACATATATCGAGTTTCATCTTTTTGTTTTCTATAGAAGTAATAGTTTTTAATTATTAAGTCTCTGAGTCCATTTAGTGTTGCGATAATGAATGACGCGGTTCTCACGAAAGTGTTGCGACTAACAAAATGCCCCAATCTTCCACTTATTCTGTGGAAATATCCTCACCACCGTAGCCAAAGGAGCTACGTCGCACCAGGGTGCGATATCGCATCTATAAAATCTTCCATTTCCGCTATGGAAGAGTGATCTTGTATAAAGAGTCACCACAGTAGCCAAAGGGCTACATTGCACCGTGGTGACATTGTACTTATGCAGATTACTTTTTAAAACTCTCTTTTATTAGTGTTGCGTACTTAATCTATGGGTGTATAAATTAGTGTTGCGAATTAAGTAAAGTGCCCTGAGGTGGCTGCTCGCACGTTGCTTTTTCCTGACACACCCCGCGAATTAGTGGTACGAATTATAAAGAGTGCCACAGTATGGCTGCTGCCGCGATTAATTTTGCCAATTTCTGTTGCAATATATTATTATTACAACTATATTGAAACATTTACCGTGATTAATTTTGAGGTATTCTTTGTTTCACGTTATAATAAATTTATGACACGGAAAAGAAAGAATACTTCATTCGCGATATTTAATAACCATAATGAGAGACGATGGATTGCCTTCGTTTCTTCAATTCTTCATTTCATATCTCTGTTGATCGAGCGTTTGTCATAAAATATTACAAAATGATATAGTTATTTTCATTTAATGTTCATTTGCGATTAATATTTAAACATTCCATTGTATATTTTGTGTATCGGAATGCATAAGCATTAAAAACCGCAAAGTATATTAGAGTTCAGTTACCTGTAAAATCAAAATTAGTGTAGTTTAATAATACTTTTAGAAAATATTATTAAATTGGTAATATTTCATATGTTACTTTTATTACATGTTACATACATTATTTTTATCATACTATTTCGATAAAATGATGTTTTTCTGTATCTGTTTTATAGTGTTTGTTCGTAAAATTTTTGTAGAGTGTTACTAATTCATTGTATAAGTTTCTGTTGCAGTTTATAGTTTTACACAGACGACGTCTATTTGATGGAAATAATACAGCACCAGAATAAAAGTATATCATGGAAGCATAATAATGTACTTATATTAAATGATGCTACGAAGATGAAGGTATGATCATACATGTATAATACTAATTGATATGATAATTATTACTTGTATATAAATAGTATGTATGTTTTCAATTATGGTATATATTTTTCTATCTCATTTTTTATATGTGAATGTGTGTTTCTATTCTTGGATGTATATTTTTGTGAAATTTGTTAACCTATATGTTACTATTTTGATTGTTGTATATTTCTGTTTTAGATATCCCAGCGTTTCCAGTGCTGTTTTAGGTGTTTTACTGTTTCCAATGTTGTTTTAAATGTTCCAGTGTTTTCAATTCTGTCATCTTTTGTCGTCACTCATATGTTGTCTCACATCTTGTAAATTCGATCGCCTCTGTTCTTCTGTGCAAAATCTTCTATTGTATTCTTCCTTCGTTGCTTCAGAGCTTCTTTTCTGTTGTTTGCTTTTGCAAACACTTCCAATTCATGAATACAAAATACTTCATGTATTGTGTTCTCTTAGATCTTTGCATACGTAGGATGAAGCATTTTCAGACCTATTGGTAGATAGGAATCACTTCTTTTAAGTTGATATATATTCCTAGTTAGATTGATTGATTTGAAATTAATACAGTTATTGGCTAGGCAGGGTATTTGTGTTTCCTTTCATTTGTAACAATTCTTTCTTGCGAAAATTCTGTATTAAATACCTTCCAATGTGCATTTGCATAGGGATCAAATATTGAACTTGTTGCAAATGTACATTGAAAGGAGGTTTTATTTAATAATATCTTGTATAAAAGGAGGGTGGATGGGACGCGGTTAGGGTGGGTCTCCACTCGCAGCAACCTCCACGTGGTGAGACCCGAGTTCTATTTATTTAATATATAATTGTTAATTGCATCATATAATGATACGATACAATTAAAAATTATATAGTAAGTAATTAGAAGCCAATGGCTGCCATAGGTTTGTTTGATTTAAATTGATCTAAAATAGTCATTTTTAGAGATAATTATATAGGCAGTAGAATAATAGAAAATTTCAAATAATATTGTACATAATGATTGTGTACAATTATTTTCACATTTCTTTTCTGATAAGTCTTTTATGATTCGTTAGATATGTAGCTTTCTTCAATTTAATAATATCAAATAGATAATATATAGTAAATATAATACGATTATATATATAATCGTTAGTGACAGAAATACATTATCTACGAATTGGTTTTCTATTTTAATTCCCTGCTATCTGTTTGATGAGTATGTAATGTATTTTATTATACTCTTTTCCTTATTTATATTTCTAACCAGTAAAGCACCCTGATATAACTTAGTAATGATGAGCCAAAACACCTTATAAAATTAATTTCTTGTCAGATGCGTGATGGATAATTCCCGTATCTTCTTCAAGTTATTAGATTTCACACTTGATGAATTCAGCGGATCTTGCAAACGGACGAAAGTCCCACCGACCTAATAAAATTAAATTACGGTCGATGAAGACCTCATCCGGACACACGATTCGTGACAAAACAATTCCTACTTTCGATTTAAAATTGTCTGAAAGTTCCTTAATCGTGTAAAAATGGTGCGGCGTATCTGAAAAAGAAAAATATTCTTTTAATTACATTTACTGATTTTGAGGGAAATGAAGTTTTTATTTGATAATTTCTGTCTTGCTGTTGGTTATTGATAATGTGTATAATAACACAAATGTTTCTATAGCATAGTAAAAATAACTTAATTAGGCATTCTATAGTAGATATAATATCAACTTGTCATCTCATAATATACAACAAATAATATGTATAAAACTGTACTTGCATTTTTATCTTGAAGTAAATTCAAAGCAAATTTATGAAAGGCAAAAACTCGTTGCAACAGATAAATGAAAAAAGTTATACAACCAGTTATTTATCAAGAATAACTAACGGGAATAAATTTAATTTCCAAGTACTTCATTTATCAATAATACTTAATATTACTTACTACGTGCAATGTAATATACATCTGTACATATTTTCGATCGATATGTTGCTAAAGTTGATTATTTTCTGTGATTTTATGTATGTAAATTCAATCACTTTCGCGACTCCGTCTTACGAGATAATTCTTGGAACAATGTTCACGCAGTGACGAGTATGGATATTATACGTGACGTCATTCGAGGAATTCTCAATTAAAAAAAAAAGGAATGCAATTTTCAAATGGTACATTTTTCAGTTTTGCCACTACCCGAAACGATTTTACGATTTTTCTCGATCACAGCACTGTACGAATTTTTTTACGACTATCCTTTCGAAAATCGTTGCCTCTTAAATTTTGAGAAACCATGTTTCTAAGTACTTGAACAACCAAAATGTTAACTGCGAATACTACCGATTTTTAACGAAATGCTTAAGCTCACGATGTTGTCGTCATCGTTATTCTCATTACCGTAATACACGAATTCATGAGTTACGTAAATTCCATTACGATCCGCGCATTTTCAACCAATTAGAGAGCGTCATTTTTATCGTATCGTTACGGTTCACGAAAAAGTCATTGACAAATATATTGCGAATAAAATTCTTTTTCGTTATATACGTTTTAATGGATAAAACTTTTTCAATGAATCGTAATACCAATAAACCTGCGCGCACAGGAATCCATGAATTTTGCGAAGGAATAACGCTTACATAATAGTCTATTCACTGCAGTGGCACATCGTCGACTTTAGTGTACCATTTACATATCAGTTAATTAGATGTAAATATATTCTTTCTTCAGTCATCAAGAAACACTTTCATGTATTAAAATTTCGTACAGTGAATGTAGATAACATCTAATTATAAAGTGTCTAATTAGTATTAAATAAATTTGTCGAGAAAATTTATGAAACAGAATTACTTTTTCATTTATACACGTGTACATCGTGGAGTAATGTGTTTTAATATGTAAACTAATATCTTTCAACATCTTTTCTGTAATATTCCTTTACTCGTGTCGTTGAGTTACGTGTTCATTGAGCTATAACAAAAAACGAAGCAAGAGAAAAATATTTAATTTTTACGTTTTATTTTACTCTTATACATCTACGTAATGTTCATTCTTTAATCACTGCACGAGTGATGAACTAATTTATTCACATTTCATCCTTAATGTGTAACACGAGTTTGACTAATGACTTAAGTAGTGAGACAAATGCTAAATCTCAGCTTGTTCTTAATCCCTACACACAGACATTGTTTACAGACATATGGTCATATATTATCCGTAAACAGTCCGAAAATAATCTCAAATAGTTAAACGACAGATGATAACAGTGCCCAGATCGATTGAAAAATTTAAAATCAAATTTATAAATTAATATGTTTTGCAGGGAAAGTAGGACTCCATCTCTCTAAAACCCCAAGAACTGAATTTGAATCGTACGATAGCGATAAACGTTTGATCAATCTGTAGTAATCTATATCGGTTTCCTTAAAAAACTAAAATATAGATAGCGAAGTAATAGTCATTTTTTATTAAGTTCCAATTTTTTTTCTTCCACTGTGAATAATTCAAAACGACCTTGAATTTTTCAACCTACTACGTCACGTAATTCTCTTTTAATTATACTTTAACTGGTATTGAGACAAATTTTACTAGTACAAAAAGCGGCAATTTTATATGCGCAATACCAGCAATAAATTCTATTCTTATACAGTTAGACATAAACATGGAATGCTTCCTGGAAACGATGGTCATTTTACAAGGCTTCAGTCCAATGACATCAATGTAGGATTAAAAATAAAACGTTTTAGGATAAAAATCAAATGTTCTGGTATTATACAGATATTCATATGGATTGTTGCTATTAGGCTAACTGAATCCCCAGCTCTACACGCACCAATTATTTTTTCTTGAAAATTCTTCGTATTGACATACAAGAAACTACTATTTCCATTGCTGAAAACTTAATATTGATTCAACAAAAGTGTCACACTTTGTATTGATTCAACTCACAATTGATGTTCTTTAAATTTTCATTTCAAAGTTTCAAAACGACCTCGACTTCAATTAACAGTATTTTTTTATTACATTGCCACAATTAGCTGAAAAATTGTATTGATCGTTAGAGTCCGTAACTCTCACTAAGTAGTCTTGATTCCGTGATCCATCATTCATTGAAATATTACATTCTACAGCGCGTGTGATTACACTTGTTTTTTAATTAAAAGTGTGATTGATGTAGCGCAAATTGTGCTTCAAAGTATTATATTTAGAGATTTGTTTAATCGTAATACAGATACGTATCGTTTCATATCCGTTTGCATAGCTGGTATAAAAACAAGTCGAAAGCGTAAGAAGAGAGACAATTTTAAATACGTGGCTTTGTTTTCGAGATGATTGTCTGGAAAGTTTCGTTGAGCACGCATGCACTGTACTATCTAGCAGTCTTTCGTGTAGCAATCAGAATCTTCCTCACGAATGGATCTCACTGCGTGCGACTACAGTTCTCACTAGTAAACAATGTCACGACTTCGTACAGATCGAATTAATCAACTGAGAAATGGAGAGCGGAAAGAGAGAGAGAGAGAGATCCAATAATTTATTTAATCGGTTAAATTAGAAACACCTGGTACGCTGATACTTTTTAATAGTATTGCGTCCTTCTGAAGGATGAAATATGATGCTTGAAATGTTCATCGAAGTGGGGATTAAGGAAGAAACTTATTGATAGAGTATTCAAGGGAAGCAAAGACTCGCGTGATTCTTGATTGTCGAATCTTTTCGCTTTACCAAGCGAATCGCTCTCGGAACTTTTCCTAGGAACGGATGCTTAGCGTTTCCGCATTCCAGGATCGTAGTCGATTCTATGGCATCAGGATAAGGGAATGCTTCGCGTGCCGACCGTGGCTGCATTCCGAACTTATTCAGTTCCAAAGTAGTTCGCCCTCATTTCGATCCGATCTTCCTGCGTTTCTTTCGAGCTCGCCACGAATTTTGGCGGTGGCAATGTAAATATTCGTACCCCCTTTTTATCGATACCGTAGATCCATTCGATACTTATCTGTCGAGTGAAAAAGAGCGTAACCAATCCAAAGTTATACACTGACGTGTGCAACAATGCGTTGTACCGTGATGTTTAAGCTAGATTTCTACGACAAATGGTATCAGGCCATTTTTTTTTTAATTACGTACATCTGAATTTTACTGAAGCGTGCAGGAAAAAGCATTGGTGCTAACAAAGTTATCATTTTTTATCGTGTGTAAACAGTAGTATGAAAGTACTAAAAGTTTATCGTATGTACTAAGTGCAACGGTGTGGTAATAATTTAATGGAAAGATAGTTACACTCAGACCAACATAAGTGTAACAAAATACATAATAATTTTGCGATATCATCATTCTTTAAGTATGCATTTAAACATAATATAACAATATTATTTATGATTATGACATTTTTAATATTGATATGAAATTTAACTGTCCTCCATACATTTTAAATTTCATTCATCATATTTAAATAATATGGTAATATAATTTATGGGGAAGCATGTATAACTTTTTACACCTACTTTTTCCTCAAAAGTATTTTTATCCATCGCCTCATAAATTTTGCAATTTGTATATAATTTACATGTCGTTGTAATTTATATACAATATTTCGTAATAAGTATCTATTTCAACGTAATTTCAATATCACGTCGTTATGTAATCAAACATTTAGTATTTAAAGTGTACTTTTGAGATCAGTAACATCTTTAAATCACCCAGAAATTATACACGTGTACTGAATGATCTAGAAATTAGCATCAGAAAAAGTTAGCATGTATATAAATACTCCTTGTTGCAGTATAAGTTTTTTATTACTTTTCCAAACAAACAAGGCACAAAAAAGTAAGAAAATACTTTTTCATTAGGATTTCGTAAAATAATATATATTAGCAGTAACACCTTTTTATATTAAAGATACATTATATTAACGACGAACAATTTGCATTCAAATTATCAACCTCTGTACATAAAATCCACGTTCTCTCACGTTAAGTCATATATTAACTGATAAAACAGACAGTTAGCCACGTGTAACAAGAAGTTTATATCTTGAAAATAAAATTTCAATAATTGCATTAAAATATAATTATTAGAAGTAGAAACGCGTAGCGAACGTTTCACGTCCTTGTTTGTAAGTAAATTTCCGAAATTTACTTTTAATTCGTTCATTTATTGAAATACAAGCTTGCACAATATCAAAGTTGATACTGCAACGAAAACAAGAAATAAGAAGCCTATAAATTTCTAGATTGGCGTTGTAAATATTCAGACTTAAAATTATTTCAAGGTCTAATCAGCTCCATCATCTATAAGGTCGTTGAATTTATATCTGCATGTGTTACGAAAGTTAAATTCGCAACAAGCGTCGTATTCAATTCCAAGATCTTACTTTTATCTATCTCGTACATAATATTAGTAAAATGATGATTAGTAAAATATAATAAGAAAAATTAAGCAAATTATTTAGTACGCTAAATTTTTTAAGTTACACTTTTTTGGTCCTACTCGTGATGGTATATTAGCAAATTTTTGTCGGAAGATGAACTTTAACATTGCAGTCTGTTCGCGTGCACCTTATAGAATGTCAAAGATTAAATGCATTGTGCGATAGATAATCGACTTTCATAGCCCGGATACGGAAAGGATGTGGTAGAGCTGAAGTAGAACGTGTCGACAGAAGCGACTGGCACGAATTTCGATTACGCTACAATTCTATACGAATTCCCGTACGTTTGAACCGTTCGAAATGCCGACGATTCGTATGATTCGCTGGTTAGACGCTCTGTCGTTTACACGGAAAAAACAGACGTACGCTAGGCGGTACTAAATAACGTCAGCGTAAAAATTAGAATTACAGAGTGACGTATACTTTATTGAAACAAGTGTTCTTGCCAAATCTGGCGCGGCACGATAATAAGTCGAGTAAATTGCTGCTGACATTACTCGTGCCTACATTATAATGTACTAATAATATCACACAAAATAGATCCTTCGGTCCTTTGGTTTATTTTCAAGGAAATTAGCATGTTTAAAATATTTACGCGTACACGGTGAACGTACAGTAACGCGATACAGATAATTTATCCTATGCTGCCAAGGAGAAGAAAAACCTTATCTTTATACCGTATTGCATAATAAACGAGCTGGTTATTTAAAGAATGTTAAAAACAATCGAAGGTAAAGTGGTTTAAAAATCATCGGGAGCAATACTTACCTCGATGGCTTAGACGTTCCTCAGAGTCAGATGATTTGCTCACGCGAACGCACGGTGTGTCCTATTACTGATGTGGCAGAAATTTCGTGTTCTTGAACCTCCGCGAAACTTTTAAAAATAACAATCGCACAGAAACCAGTGGGACAGCGCTCGAGTCGGCTGGAGCACGTGAGCCGAAGATTCGTGCAACAGGCGTAGATAACTGGCAACTGGATAGAATCGCAATTTCAAGTATCGTCGGCAAGCCGCGCAACTGGAACCGGCAAGTGGGTCACTGTCATTCCTTTTGGATGATTTACGAAACGGAAGTCGCGAGCGGATACGGTGCCTCCATCTCTGGAACGACTGGCACGCTGGCAGCGAACTCGACGTTATGAAGCGCTGGAAAGAACTGGTCAACCAGAAGCCAACGAAACAAGATTCCTGCTATTCCTTCCTCCTCTTAAGCCTGCTGATTGCCTTGCCTTGCCTTTCCTTGCCTTGCCTTGCCTTGCCTTGCCTTGCCTTGCCATGCCTTGCCTTGCCTTGCTTTTGCTTTTCTCTGCCTCGCCTTACCTTGCCCTGCCAACGTCATCGTACGCGATCATCGTCGTGGCTCGTCATCTGACTTTGTGTCGCGTCTGACGTCATTCGAACAACAGTAACGCGTCAGCAACGCGGTATCCTCGACATCGCTATGGTAATATCATCAAGAGATACAGATCGTCCCATGTTGAGGATGATTTTACCAAAGTGCCAATAATAGGTTATCTCGAGTAAGTTATCTAAAGTTGAAATTCGTAAGCACAAGTTATACATAAATATTATAAGAGTATTACGATATCCCGATGTTATCACCAGAGATACAATCGGATGTCGCGAGTGATGAATTAGTTAGCGTACAAATTTGAACAAGTGTAACTCCGAAATATTTTTATATGTTATATATTTCGATAAATATGCTAATGTTAATTTGTATAAACGAGATGTTAGATATGTATAATACTGTAATATTGCAAAGTACAATTACATAAATAGTTTTAAGCATACTATACGCTACGTGACAGATTTAGTGTCACATTCTACAGCATTAGATGAGATGTATTATTGTACATTACAGTACTTCGTAATACATACTTGCGTGACTCTTCCACTTAAAGAGATCCAGTAACTGCTTTTATTATGTCTGTACGTCTAGAAAAGTAAGGATCTACGATAAAATCATTTCAATAAAGTACTAAGCACTCTTAAGAAATTCAATACTCTCGTTAGAAAGTATAACGCATTCGTAACAAGATCAAAGAAAATCCATTACAATGCACGTGTTCAACAATATTTTCTAAAAGTATATGTGACAATTAAATTTTATCGATGAACCAACTTTTGTCGCGTCCACTGTAAAAATTTGTTGACACAATGAACATCTCAACAGAGTATTAAGAAATCTTACAAATATAGGAAATTAGATAACTACAAGTTTGACCTGATTCAATTTAAATTATTACGTGAATCTATCTATAAACAAAAGAAACAAAGAATAACGATATAAGAGAAGGAATCTGAACGAATCTAAAAGTAGTACTATATGTTGCGATGATTCGTTATCAACTCAATTGTATCCGGTTGTTCAGTTATCCGCCTGCCAAAGTACTTGTATCGAGATGTGTCAACGTCACGGTTGGTGATGGTATTCCGGTCGATGTTGGTAGCACTGCTAGGTCGGTTAACCTGGCCCAGAAACTAAGCCGGAACTACTGGAGGAATCAATGACCTTGGCACGAGTAACGCCAGGACACGCGGTCGTTCGCGAGGAAGAAAGTCCATTCGCATTTGTTGTGCTATGGAGCGGAATCGAAAATTTCACGCTCGCAACTAGAACTTCTTATTTGAAGCAAGGATGAAACGGTATGAGAACAAGACTATGGAATGCAATTTTATAATGTGTCAGTAAGTGATACATTTATAGCTTATAAATAGCTGTATATGAGAATTTCCATATCAATTTGTTTCTCAGTATACGTGTAATTAACGCGATAGAGTATTTATTTAATGTTAAACTGTGCGACATATTGTACATTGAAAGTTATGTTATTTGTTGGAAATGCTAAGCAGGATGTCTAATTGTGATTGCATTGTAAATATTAATAACGCGTTCGAAACGAATTCCGTCTTGAATTTTCTCTATGGAAATAGTTACAAATCGCGGTAAGAATGTTAACTTCGACAGGATTTCGAATACTAGAGTAGAAAACCGCGACTTACATACCAATTATGAAAAGGCATCAGTCCTTCAAAAATTAGTAATATAATTTTACTGTTAATCTTACGAATTATTTATGAACATACGGAAAACTTAAATGTGCAGAAAAGTAGACAACACACTTAATATGCAAAACTGTGCAAAATTATCTACAGTAAAGTATTGCTATATTTCAAGCAAAAAATAGGTTTTTATTAAGATTTCATTTTATTTATGTGTAGCTTTCAAAAACGGTTTCTACCATTATTCAGTATCAAAGGGAGGTTAATTGTTTATGTCATATGATTTAAAAGTTGTATACTCAAATATTTATATTTTTTAAATATTAATTTTTACATTTATGACATTTTTAGTGGTCTGCTACACTTATATATTCTATCTATATTATTATACTGATACCAAATAATTTAATTATTGCAGTATCGTTCTAGTTCATTTGCAAAGTAACTCATGTGTAAATTTGCAAATTATATGTGAGCTGGTTCTATAATGATTCTTTCCTAATTAGCAGGAACTTTTTTAAACCGTCAGCATATTTCCGGATCGTTCAAGCTATACATATTGACAATCATAAAAAGTTGAACAAAAACTATCATGAATCTCTTATAATATAATAAATACAAGCTTTATTTTATTTTATTGACATTTATATTTTGATGAAATATACGATATTTCACAAAGTATAATACTGCACAAAATAATGTGTCAGAAGAGGAATATATGAATATTACTGGGCTTCTTTTTTTGCTACAGTTTTTTTGCTACAATTTATAAACTTCTGGAGGATTTTTTTTTAATTTTATTTTGTGGTTTTTATAATTTTATACTTTATTTATTAATAAACACAGTACCTTTATTCCTGTATGATGGATCAAGTAACTCTATTTAGTAATATCGTTTCTCATTGGTTGAACGCGTTTGTAGTAGTGTGATATGACTACGAGAATATACGAGACTGTACGTATACAGCTAAGAAACAAGTCGTGATATGTTATTGTCGCGTTACCAAACATAAAGAATCAGAAGTATTCCATGAAACGAGTAATTAGACAAATATTTGGTCGTAACACATAGTTAATTAATATGGAAAAAGTTTGTTGTGTATGTAGAAAAACAGAATGCCCGTATAAGTGCCCCGTGTGTAGAGAACCTTAGTAAGTACAATGGAGGTTATGTTCACAGTTAATATGAAGGTTATGTTTATAGTTTCGATAGATTTTATTATAATTTTTAGAAATATTGCAACACACATAACGTAACGATATCTGTAGTGCGAATTCTTTAGCAAAATTATTGTAATCTCTAGTTTGTGCATAATAATAAATATTTGTAACAATTATATATATTAGTTGTTCCATAGATTGCTGTAAGGAACACAGAGCAAATGAATGTCAACTGTTTAAGTCTCAAGAGAATCAAGTCGAGGAAGGTAATCAAAACATTGTTAAGTATGAATTTCCAACAGAGGACACGGTTCCTGTTGAAAAGTTAAACCAATTACGTCATAGTGAAGAACTAAGGGACTGTTTAAAGAATCCACATGTACGAGATATAATGCGCGCAATTTTATCTGATAAAAATCCAACGAATGCCATTGCTGTAGCTATGACCGAACCAATATTTGTGGAAATGGCAGATGCATGTTTAAAAGTTGTAGAACCTGAAATTAATGATAAGTCATAGCAATGTATCTAGACCTATATCATTGAATCATGTATTATTAGTATGAATTTTTACATTTCCTTTATTTGGGTATAATATATTTGCTATTTTAAATAAATTTTTTGAAGCAATAAACATCTAATTAAAATAATTTTTAAAATGTTAGAAGAAATATAATAAGCTCTTTTTTATTAAACATTTATTAAAAATTCAATGTAATCTTTGTGATTATTATAATAAGTGATGTACAGATGTATATTAAGTTGCAATAGTTTAATGAATGTCTTCATTTCCATAAAAAATATGGATTTTATATTAAGGGAGAGAGTAGCCACAAGAACGTTTTCTGTCTTTTAATGATACTTTCACAGAAAGCAATGGATTGATTTTGATAATTCTTTTATTCTATTCAGAACTGAATTGACCACCTTTTCGCAATTGGATTCCCACCCTTAAATGAGAGAAAACAAGTGAATAAGTTTTATAGAATTTTTATATATAAAAAAACAACAAACAATTTTTTCTAAAAAATGCTTAAAAAAATTGAAATGTATTAAAACAAGATATTAAAATTCTGAATGAGAATTGTAGTGAAGTGAAACGTAGTTTTCAAGATCCGTCGGTAGTTCTACTCCGTCCAATTCCTTTTGAAGGGAGTGATACCTTTTGCGAACATGAAAAGCCGCCATTTTTGGTTGCCTGTCCCTGGTAAATATACCTTTTTTGTTGCCGCCTACTCTGATGAATGCTATAAACGAACCTATTTAATATAATTAGTATACTTTTTCTTTTTAAGATATGAAATTATTTACTTACTTTGAGCTGTTCGGAAATCAGCGAAATTCCAAATAAATTCACCAATGAAAAATCCCTCATTCCTCAAATGATCGAACGCTTGAAAATGTTTCGATAATACTTCTTTTTGGTATTCTTCGCTCCATACGTATTCAGGTAACTGAAAGATATTTTTTAATAGATTAAAATTTCGATCTGCATAAAAATTGTTATATCCAAATATTTATCACATATCGTAAACAAAGAAAAATTAGATTTTTATGGATGAGTTTTTCATGTGCATTATCAATAATTTACAACGATATGAAATCGTATTTTATTTAAAAAAATGAAATTTCATAACTATCTATCTGAGAAAAAGTAGTAAGGTATCATTAATATTAATCTTAATTAAAATTGACGATAATTAATATGTACATAAAAATTTATCCGTTGACAAATATTGTAGATATTACAGATTTCGTATAATATAAAAAACTAGATTAAAAATAATAGACACTATAATAGATCGCTCGTGTTTCTATGACAATGTTATAATTACTCGTCAGTTTACCTCGTGTAGTCCAGGCATAGTGTCAGCTCCATACTCGGACATAAGCACAGGCTTATTATATTTTCTGTGCCACGCTTCAGCCTCTCCTATAACTCTACTCGTTATTGTATCGATTCTGCCTGGGTTACTATACCAAGCGTTATATCGATTAAAACTAATCACGTCGAGATATTCACCAACTTTATCCTCCTACAAACAAATAATCCTGTTTTTATTCGTAATATTCTTCAAATATGTCGCAAATACATCGAAATTGATGAAAAAGATAGTTAAACTAGTTACTTGGCAAAGTTTTGTGGTACATCCTATATAATAATAATAAAAAAGTGTATAAAATAACCTGAACCGAACGAGCCATGGCAATGGTAACTGGCCTGGTAGGATCGAGTGCTTTCGTATGATGAGCAACCTGTTTGAAGTATTCACCGGCCTTTGCGAGCTGCGTTCTGGGTTCGTTAGCGATAGACCACATAATTACAGAAGGTCGATTCTTGTCTCTTCTTATGAGCTCTGATAACGAGTCCTTATGACGAGAAAGAAGAAGCGGTGAAAAATTTTCGGTATCTACAGATGGACACTCGTCGATAATGAGGAAGCCTAGCCTTTTGAAAATAAAGACGATAGAGTAAAGTATTCTGAAAACTTTAAGATGTACGTTCAGATACAAAATGGACGAGTGTAAGATGCTATGTGGTATTTTAATATGTTTTGCAATGAAAGAGGTGGAAAGAAATATAAATGAATGCTTACCGATCGGTCAAATCGAGTACTTCATCGCTGTAAGGATAGTGACTAGTTCTGTAGGCATTTGCACCGACCCATTGAAGTAATTCGTGGTCCCTGGCAACGGTGGCCAAATCCAGACCACGTCCTCTTATGATCGAATCCTCGTGCCTACCAAATCCACGCATGTAGACGGGTTTATCGTTAAGTAACAAACTGGTATTTGTCCATGCCAACGTTCTAATCCCAATTGGAAGCCTATAGACGTCCACTTTGCTATCATTTGCCATGGATAATGTAACCTTTGAATTGTAATGTTATTACTGATTACTTCATCCCTTAGTATGGAATATGTTTTGTAATGATTAATTCAAATGTAAATTAGGCTAGCAAATATATGTGCAATGTTTAAAAGAGTGATTTTTAAGAAATAAGATTATACATATAGAGTTTTAAATATCGATCTGAAGGAATAACAAAAATAAAAAAATGAACAAATAATTCGATGGAATTAAACAAAAAAGGGAAAAATCGTACCTTTAAGGTATAAAGATATCCAGGATTAGAACTCATACCCCTAGCCCACCAAAGCTTAGGAAATGGTACCTTCAGCGTACCAGAAAATCCGTAAACCGGCTCCTTTGCAGCTGAAGTATCCTCAGCGTCTAGCAAGCTCACTCTGCAGATAGGAATTTCATGCTCGTGTAAGCCGGCTGGTTGAACGATATATTTTACGATACCAACATCACCAGTGAATCCAGTTTTCACAGTGATATCCTCGATATAGACGCGTGGCTTCGTGTGTAGCAAAACAGGCCTGAAATTTAGAAATCGTGTCTCATTTCAACATCTCTATTTTATATCTTGCTATTACAGGGGATGAAGGTAAATGCATTTATTTGCATAGTCTTTTCATCTTTTGTTGTTCCGTGCTGATAATTTGCTTTTGTTTGTTATGTAGTATGTACATATCGCTTCTAATCATATTTGTGATCGCGAAATTCTTGCATGGGTCAGTGAGCAACGTGAATTATATAAAAAGCTAGCAAATAGGTCGATAGATGAATTGTCGTGTATTATGCGTTTTTTTGTGTAGGCCAGGCAGTAGAGATGTTTTGCAATTTATACTTCTGGTAGCTGTGATGTAGCAATAGTCGTATACTATATCTACATAACTAATTTCAAGTGTCCATCGTCGGGATATGTTACCAATTGCTGTTAAAGTGTAATGTTACTTTGAATTTTACGACATTTTTGCGCAAAGGAGGACGCAATTTTCCGCTAGACTTGGTACAAGAAGTTATTAAATTTTTCTATGAATTAAATATAAGAAATTTGTTACTCAAGTGGTCACACGCACGTATTTACTCACCTGTGTATGCCGGCGTAATTGAAGAAATCAAAGGTGTACGTCTGCGTGTGTACTGTTCCATTGTCGACGGCAATATCGGTAATTTTTCCCTGTGGTACGCTTGTCTGAAGCAAAGTATTATCTACCGCGACAGTTATGCGATTTTTACCACCGTATAGCAAATACGATGATATCTCCGCTTCGAATGGAAGATGACCCATTTCGTGGTTGGTTACCAATCCACCGTTTATCCACTGAAATGTCAAGGAAAATAAGTACCGACGGTTGAAAAAATTCCATTAACCATAATATGGTTGTCCTTAATGTCATCTACGATTTATGCATTTAAATGAAAGAAGAAACAAGGGGAATTGAAAAATATTGAAATAATCATATAAGATTGCAGAATCCTTCTGTATCATCCCTTTTTCGACACCAATTTTATGAGACAGCAATAAAATGAAGAAAAACAAGAGATCATGATAGAAATTAATAAAAACTTACCACTTGTGCGAGATAATTGACGGAACCAAATCTGACGAATACCCTTTGTTCTCGCCAAGAAGAAGGTACGAAAAAGGTTCGTTGATACCAAACCGCCCCTATATGATCCCTGAGTTCCCTGGAGGTCGTAATGTCGTTGTACGATGAAGGAACAGGCATTTGCATTACCTTCCCTACCTACGCGAAGTAGTACACCTCTATAAATGAATCTTCGTTGGCAACGTGCAATTTTGTGGAATTAATATCCGTACAACCTCGATCGGTGGAAATGTATGCAACAGAAATAGTCAGAGAAATGTTGCATTCTTTGAAGTACTTTAAATCACATAATTGATGTATAAGAATTGACCATTTGCAACATTTTTGTGTGGAGAATTATACGCACATATACATGTACTGAATTCGGTATAAAACAGTGATTTCCAAATTTTAATTTGGGACTAAAGAATGGCGGAACTATTATTATTATTATTTTATGATACCTTTGATAATTCATCGGCGAACCACGCTTCCTTATAGCCCTTTAGTGGGTCTTCTATTGGAGAAATGATGAAATCCCACATACCGTCTAGAGATTTCACCTTAATGAGAAATTTATTCGTTAATTTCAAGTGGTGTTTTTTTTTTTAAATAAAATTTTACTCAAGACTTTATTACTTTCTGCTTCTTGAAGATAAGAAGATAAGAAAAAACTATGCAAGAGCAACTACCTCTCGCGATTCACTTTCCCGTGGATAAAGCATGCCAGGAAGAGGCGACGACGTGTATTCTTCCTGGGGTAAAGGAGAATACTCTAACGGAGTTTCCGTATGTTCGATCTCTGGATTCAAGCCCCCGGCCATCACCCCAGTAATTAAAAGTAAAATTAAACCCCACATTTCCTGGCGATTTTTCTATAAAAAAAAGAATAAAAGATGCAAATTAGAAAATTAATATTTTCTTTCTCTCATCTTTTATATAAATATTATTTTTTAGGAAGAATCGAAAGTTTTTCACTCATTCTGTGTGTAGATATGATTGTAACAAATTTTGTAATATTACAATTTTTAAATGAACGTTTGTTCAAAGGTCTGGGTTTATTGTAATTCGGTATAATATTGACAATTTAAATTATTAATAGCGAATGTGAGTTATGCGTTGTAGTTATAAGTCTTGCGCTGTGTCGGCAGACTAGAAAATACCTGTTTCCTCTATTTCTAATATATAAGTGGTAATCTGGAGACGGTTTCGGTTTACTGATCAGTGTCACTGTACGATTGACACTGTTTCGCGGATTTCTCTGCTGTTTTGTACCAACGATAAACAATTAATATCTCATCTTAATCAAAGATAAATTTATACATTTGTCATATCTTTAGATAGAAATAACATGTTTTATCCGATACTGATTTTATCACCGATATTGCAATCACGACGCCGTTAAGAGATATTACTCAACATTGGAATAAGACTCGAGAAAAATATATTTGCTATCTAATCAATTACGGGTAATACTTAAACACACTTGTATGCGACTTACGAAGAAAGTGATTCAAAGAAATATTTGTAGATTTGTATCTGCAACTATAAATACGCGATATGCGTACGTAGGATTAAATTGTTCTTAGAAAAATACACGGTACATATTTATAGCAGGGTGTTAGCCTCTTAAGATGGTATCAGTAAAATTGGAAAAACACCGTCTGCGTGTTAGAGAATCTATTATATCCAACGAAAGTCGAAAGATGGTCGAAAATATGCACGGGCGGCTCATTAACCTAATATAAAAGGAGGTGTGTAGCTGGTGTGTACCGTAGGGTCTCGTTCACAGCAATATCGGCTTCCTGGCACGGTGCCCTCCTACGAGAGCAGACTTCCCTTCCCAAAGCATCAAATCGTTTCACCGTGTCGCGCATGTACAGCGCCGCCGCTGTCCCTAATTCTTCGAATAGACACCACGAGAATTTAACAATTGCTGCCTACCTATAGCGACGGGAATGGTATTCTCGCGAACGGCATCAATAATGCCGCGATACGTGTTAAACGCTTTGCGAATACCCGCGCATCCCGTTCCTGTTTACTCGCCAATTTCTAAAGGATACTCAAAGGAGCACGCGCTTCGTTATTACTCGCAGTCACGTGCGACGTGCACTGGTTTTGGGTAATCGTTTACGAGGAATTGGTAATTCATGATAATCGCGGGATCAGTAGTAGCACAATCAGTCTCAAAAGTCCGCTCACGTACAGTTCTACAATTCCAAATAGTAAAGAATAGGGACAAGTGGTTTTTAGACATAGATTTAGTTTATAGCTCCGCCATCTACATTGGCTGCAGAAAGTATTAGCGCGTAACGATTAACGAGAAAATTAACTGCTATTGAAGATGTTTTATTTGATTAGGGTGTTAAGTAAATATTTAGATAGATTAATTAAAATATTCGTAGAAGTAACTATATATCTAATCAAGTAAAATTGGCTTTAAACTGATTACTGATGCGTACCTAATTTTTATAGCCATATAAAGATACTATTAAAGGATAGAAAATTTAATGTAGTCAAACATGATTAATCGCTGTGCAAATATTAAAATAAGTACGATGCTCTGTCAATATTTTTTCTAGTCACTATATAGAAATGTAAACAAGGAGTTTTTAGAGAAGCTGTTACACGAAAGAAACATCATTTGTTAAACAATTAAAATTTATAGTATATTAGAATCTTCTATTTCCCATTGATTTTAAATTTAGGAGATGTATTATATATGCGTACACTTTTGTAACTTTACAACAGAAAGAATATGAACAAATTTGTCTAATTCATTACTCTTTTAAGTAATAAACGAGTAATGTAAGAGTAGAAATGAATTTCTTAAATAATATCCATTTTATTTATATGTTAAATGCTTTATGACAAAGAGTATTGTGTTGTTATGCTTATTTGATAACAGAGTAATTTAAGGTGTGCGATACACAAATTGAGCTTGATCTGATCTTATCACACAATCTAAATTTGAATGTTTATATATACTTTAACAATAGAATAATTGGTACCATATATAATTATTAGTACTAATATTACATATGTATGTATATACGTATAAATTGTTTGTAAGATTTATTTATTTTATAAAATAGTATATGATATTAAATAGCATTAATAATAGAATGGATTATGAAGTAGTGAATAACAATTTAATTACGGTAATTACGTCAAATTTCTCGCATTGTAGAAATGATTACATAGAAATGGCTGGTTGTAAATTTTTATATGTTCGATCCTTGGTTTATGATTTCATAACAATTCCAAGAATTTAATAAATGCTCGGTAATATTGTGTTGGAGAACAATGAAGTATAGCTAATGAATATTTTGTTTAAAAGGAAAGAACGGTTATTCACTATGGATTAATCATTTACTTTCTACTTATTGTCAGTTATATGGGCTAATTAACACATTAATATCTTTTGAATGTAATTTCATTTTTAAACGAGTGCTAAAAATAAGAAGCATGGTCGTATAATATTATTATACTCCATAACAAATTATTTACGTTCGCTTCGATCCATTATTCAATATCAACCAACTCAACTGATAAAATAGTGCAAAGCCACGTATTAACGGATAAAGTGTTCCGATTAAATGCTAACGGTTACAAGGCGTTGTTTTATAAACAACAATATTTTTGTGATCAAAAGAGGATATCGTCACTAGCGTTACGTAAATGTAGAACAAAAATGATAAAAGTTAAAAGAATAGAGGCAAGTGCTTTTTACGCAACATTTAGTTTGAAATATTGCCATTTGCATTGGTTAAAAAAAAATATATTGACATGTAACGTTTAACGACAAAATGAACTCCTGTTGAAGATGTTTTATTCCATTACTATTTATTTAAAGTAAAAGTAAAATTCTTGTTCTCCTTTATCATTAATATAATTGGTGGCTTTAAAATACAATTACACACATCGATAGAATTTCGATATTATAACACAAAGAACCAATGATATACGATGGCGGCCAAATAAATGTTAAAAATGTTAAGGATACGAGAAGAGAACATCATAAGATGTTATTTGATATCACATTAACTTCTCGTACAAGTATGATAAATCTTTCATATATTACATCACGCTCAGGAAGAGCATAAGAAAAATTAAGTCCACAATTAAGGACATCTTAAGAAACATCGGAAAAACATAACGATCCTTAAGCTGCTTATTATCAAATTATTTGAAATTATGGAGTAACTGCATAACTCTTCTTTTTTGTGGCGTTAACAATCCACATAAGTGGTTGATGCGATTATAAACGTATAGAAAGACCAACAAGAAAATTATTCACAAAGATAACAAGATGTATACTACGAACTTTAAGCTTCCATTTGTCCACCATTGTCCTCATCCTTCACAGGACAATTCGTGGGTCATCCGCACGATTGGTTGCGAATCGAATGAAGGACTTAAAATCCATCTACACAAACGTACGCAAACTGTTCACAGAGTAAAAAGTTGGATTTCCTACAAATCAAATTGAATAGTAATCATAAAAAGTATATAATTTGTCTGTGGACATTAATTATGAAAAATGTTTCCAAGTTGTTCGCTAGTGTATACACGGTTTTCCATACACGTGTTCACGAGTTCTCGCGTTCCTAACTCGCGCCTGAAAATTAGTCAGGACAGTTTGTATACGTTTGGAGATGAATGAAACACCATCGTTCAGGATGCACGTCGTTCAATAGTCACATAAAGGATCACCAATACCTATTTCAAGTTTTTCAAGATCAGGATGTAGATATACCGTGTACAGACATTGTCACTCACCATTTCGACGTTCAAACTGAAAAATATCCCGGGCGAAGTACTCGCATCACGGGCTGGCGAAATGGTCGGGCCGAATCTAACTTCTCTAATCGTCTCACGGGCATGGAAAGGAAAAGTCGCTACAGTTCTTCTGCACAGTGCTTCCGGTTGCGGTTCAACGCAACATCATAGCGCGCTCCGCGTCGTTGGAACTTGGCACGTTCTCTCCTGTCGAGATCTTCCACGCCACTAGACCAGAGAATCGGTTCTACCTATCCCATCGGACTGCAGAGTGCCTCGCCAGCCGACAGGCCTGCTCTTATATACTGGGTGTCCACGACTAACCATCGTGTAAATAGTCCGACCTGCTGGGTTAGGTAGTTCCTTCGAACTCGCGAGAATTTCTTCGGTTCGCGTGAAATAAAAACGGGACGCAGGCGCGAATTTGATCGCTGCCACTTGTTTATATATTTACATTCGTTTTCTTTAACTTTGTTTTCAAACGACAAATTTTGTACCTGGCGTAACTTCCAATTTTTTATTTTTGAAAAAATGTGGAACTTCAAATTATGTCAAGATTTTCTTTCTTTTGTATTATCTTCTAAGTAATCGGCATTTTTATTTCGCGAACCCACGAAGAATTGATCGTTGTGCGTCGAGTGTGACTTATCTCGGAAAAATTTGATCGTGCCAAGCTCAATGTAATCGGGGACAAGTGAAATTCATTCGGTCCGACTCCTTGATAATAATGCGGTCGAATGTTTGATTACTCAGTGAGGCGTTTCACTTAAACGACATATTGTACCAATCAGATTTAAAGAAACGCGATGTACACTTGATGTTGTGCTCGTAACAAATTAAAGGAAATATATTTTCTGTTCCCTTTCGTTCGCCAGAAATTTACTTATGTTTTCTATGCGATCATTCGATATCAATTCCGTGTCTTGTTTTATATTGTTTCTTTACCTCTGCAGTTCGAATTATCTGCATTCCTATAACACGTGGTTGGTTAAAATTCATTTTATTCAACGTATAAAATACAATCCAGGTGATTTAATCAGATGTGGAATTTACTGACTGGTCAGTGGTAGCCGGTTGTTACACGAACAGGGTATTCGAATGAAAATAATTGATAATAATTCTACGCAAAAATGGAAGATTATCGAATTTTATGACAACATCAAATAAAAGCTTTTGTTCAAAGGAAAATTGCTCGTTTACCTTTGTAATAAAAAACAAGAGAAAAAATGGTTAAAAAGAGATTACTGTTATTCACATTACTTCACGAAACGGAATAGTTTACACAATTCTTTCGGCATAATTAAGCTTCAGGTACGGTTAACCGCAGGTAAAGTTCGTATACTTCTGAAATTAGTATCCCGTGTAAAAAGAGATTAGTTCGTTGACACTTATAGTAGGTTACTTTCTTGCTTGATACCAGCTTTTGCCGTACTGTCTTCAAGATCGCGTTATCACGGTTTCACTGATTAGGTTCTTTGCATGCACACGTGTGTGCTGAACGTTTTATCATATTAGGTGGCATTTCTGTTAGATATACTTTATCGTTATACGTTTACGTCGACTTAAGATAAGAAAACTAATTACTTTGCTGAAATATGCATTTCTTCCACGCATACGTAAGGATGCTGATAATACTTAACATTTAAAGTTATATTCTTCACTTAAACCTTCTAGAAACGCTATTGTTGTTAAATCGTACTTCACACTGCATGCTTTTATTTTTAAAGTGCTATATTTAAATGTGCTAATATATGGAAATTGTATCTTACATAAACCAAATCACTTCGTTTACAATTTTTATATTTACGCTATTTACAGTTTATCGAGTTTGGTGCTATTTATTACTTATTTTTATTATTGGCTTATTTTGTCACGGTCTTTGTTGCTGGTTGAACTTTAATTGTTATCTATTATTTAATAAATCGTTGGTGTATGTATTATGCAGTTTTCTTCTGAGAGTATTTCTCATTTAATCGCAACAATTTTTAAAAAATATATAGATTTATTATTTCGATTTTATCGACTACCGATGTGTTAGATTTTTTAAGGAGTACCATTTTATATTTTACTAAATAAAAATTATTCAACTGATAATATGTTTGGTATTCAGAATATCAATTTATTTCAGCTATGATTGTTATAAATTTAAATTTTTAATAAACAGCAATTTTAGGAATACATGGCGGTTGATAAAGTTGAGAACTGTAAATTTGTGTCTTGTTACCATTAGTGGAGACAGGAAAAGAAAAGTCCAGTTCTTGATATCTATAAACTAAAACTGTAAAATATTGTTTTAGTCTATTATATAATAAAACTCACTTCAAAAAACAAAAATAGTATTGGAGCAGAATATTTTGTGTGAAATATAAAATTAAATAAAAAAATTCTCAAGTTCTATTATTACTTATCATATTAAACGTGACGTCAATGTTATAATGAAAAAGTTAGTGCATTAAATGGTCATACCTTGAAAGTTTTAAAAAATATTTCTAATTAGAATCATTAATATAAATTATAAGTAAGTAACTACTTCATAATGGAGTTATATGCTTGTAGAAAGAATATAATTTTTTTAATGAATTTTATTACTCGATAACTATGTATTTTATCGAGTATTTGTTAATTAAAAAATTTACCTAAAAATTAAAAGCTGAAACTATATATATATTTATGATATCAAATATTTTTATTGACTGCTTCGTTTGCCGTTTATTTAATTCTTCATTCCGTCCAGTCATTTAATTACAAGACTGGAAACAAGTAATTAAAAATCAGGCTGTTTGTAATATGTTTTAATTATTGTGTGACATTTCAAAGAGATTCAATTAGGAATTGAATTTTTAGGTGCAGCAAGTCTAGGTTAGTAAGTTGGGAGTAGCTGTTTTATTTCCTACAAATGAGGGATCCGGTTAATTGGTAAAAAGGCGACTGACCCGCGGCAGACAGAGAGACGGAGGTCACCATCCTTCAAAACAATCAGTGACTTCCTGCGAGCCGCGTCTGTATGTGAATCATTTTGATATTTCTATATCAACGTTTTTATTCTTCTGTTTATTTGGACCGTTCACAATTTTTTACGTAAGTATGACGCACTACAACAGTTCTTACACGCCGGATATACTGTTTTTCAGTTCGATCGAGCTTTTCTGTTACGTTTATTCAGCTCGATCAGATGTTTCGCAATATTGTGCTTTAATTTGTTATTGCACATTTTGTAATCTGCTATTTTGCTTATTCATGCACGATAATACAACAATTACTTGCAAAAATAAGTATTATAAAATAAAAAGTTGTAAACTGCAGACTTCTTACGCGAAATCGTCATGAATCTTTCGATTATGCATATTCCTAGATATCTAAGTCGTTTCTTTTCCCGTGTTTACAATGGTTTAACATTTCAATTACTAATTTTTCATTTTGGAATTGAAATTCGGCTTGACTTTCAAAAGCATAGCGTTGCTTAACGCGTTTACAGTATATTATCTTACATGAATGTTTCTCTATGCTAAGCACGATATTTGAAGCCAATGCGATGGTCACTTTTTACGGCACTTGACTCCAGACGATACATTGGCAGGGGTCGTTCATAATAGATAGTACTTGAGACACGACGAGAATCTTCAAAAGTCGTTTATGCACATGTCGACCAACTAGGTACGTACGCGGCCGTTACAATCGATGCTGACTGAATACTCGTGGTAGTAATTGCACACGGATAGGCTATACAAGAGCCATTCACACTTTACGCGTACAGAAATATACAGAATAGAAAAAAGTTATGCATCATTCAGTCATTTTCTGCAAACAGATACAGAATTGTGCCGAGATTACAAATTGTGAGTCCGTCGGATATATGAGTAGCGTTGTCTCCTTGCCAAATGTTTATTTCACAAAGGGCAATTTTGTAATTGTCACAGTGGACCACTGTCAGGTTAGCGCCAGAGTTTGCCACGGTTCCGGTGTTGTATTTCCGGCAGAACACCCACTCGTCTTTGGCAGGATGAATTCATTGCGTATCTCTTGGCCTAACGCACTTTTATCTCGCGGGAAACGGCTGGTCGTTGGCCCATGTTATTCTTCTCAGATATTGATATTGATAAAAGTCTCCCTGTGCGTTTTATAGCTGCCCACGGTGTGTTCGTTCCATCTGTTTTTTTTTCTTTTTCAGTTATCGTTTCGCTTTCACTTTTTCACATTATGTTTGAGATAGCAGGTGTTATAAATGTGTGAGCGAGATTTAGAGATTGGAGGTAGCACTGTTTAAATGGTTGGAAAAATTGTGGTCAATGAATATGCACGATATCGACAAATAATATGTATAGGATTCTTAATCTGACTCAGGCAATCAAACAGAGCCAAAGATAAAATAGATAAGCTAAAATCAGTAATAAAAAGATTTCTGATAGAATGTTAGAATCCAACAACAATTTTTAGGATAAGTCGTATTTGGATTTACATGAATTGAATACGGGTGTGTTATCTTAAAGAAGATTAACCAAACGTTTTATTTTAAATTATAGCAGAGGTTGTTGCTTATTAATGCAACAAGTCACGATTACCATTTTCGAGAAGACTGACGATTCACCTGATATTCAAATACTTGTTCGCCGACGCACGAAGACGTATACGAGCTGTTTGTGGGAATCTAAATAGTGATAGAAACGAACGTTATATCCCTATTTAAGTTTAGATAAAATTGATCGTTGGCACATTTAACGAGTAGTCGAGATAATGAGAAAGAAATGAATTATAAATATAATTGCACAATCTGGGGCAATTTTTATTATTGCTTGGAAAGTAAGAAACAAATTATTATATTCTTCATAGAACAACTATTATTGTTTTTGAATTACTGAAAAGTGGTGCACGGATTGATCATTTCCGTCAGCCATTGTCGTTTAACATTTATGCCACATAATCGTATAATTGCAATTTAAAAAAATGAAAAATGTTTAATTTTGAAAAAGGCAAACTATAAAGAAGCATTTGTTGAATTCAATTTTTCATTAATTAACAAAAATTCTCGATTGATCTTCCTACTTTTATTTTCTTTTATAACCAATTTCACAGAAATATTCAGTTCGCTTATTCAAAAATAAACCGTAGGTGTACGTATTTTGATCGTTTTAAAACCGCTTTGTTCTCTGAGCCGTATTATATGTATGAATAGTACTATTATCCGATTATTTATCCTTCCGGTTACGTTCGATATGTGCCATTATATATACGTACACAGAACATATTCCAGTCGTTTATTCCTGAAATTCCATGCTACTAAATTATAGTAATTTTATTCAATTCAGTACTAGAAACTTGTATCACTTTTATTCACTCCTCTCGTTACTAAAAATGCCTCGATTTACTATTAATTAGACAGCTCAATCTTATGATTGCAATAAAAGAAATTAGGTAACAAGGTTTCATGTTTATTTAATGTTACGTAATTGAAATTATTAAAGGGATAAATGAGTATGTAACGAAACTATACCTCCAAAATTAGTTAATTATCTACACTTTTTCCTATTTATTTTAGAACTCGAATAGATAATATTACATGACAAGATATTAAATTGTCACTATGAAAATACTAAACTGGCAATATAAAGCAGAATAACAGTATTAAACCCATTCCATGGATCAATTGGTATTTGTTTAGCTGCCAATGGGGGTTTCAAAGGATCCTTTATATTTAAATACTGATCAAAAGGGACTAAAATATTGACCAGTAAAATACAAGCCATGTTATAATTATCGAATATTAACGTTAGATAGCAAACAATGTCTCTTTTTCTAAAAAAAGGTAAAGCATACGAGCGTATTACCCTTCTTCCATTCAGCCCTACAATTTATATCTGACATCAACAGAGAATGGGTACGTGGAATTTTATTTTCGTGTAACCAATCGGAAATATCGTTGAAATCGAATTTCACCGAATTTCATTACCCAGCTTAGTAAAATACAATGTCATAACGTTCGAGTGGTTTGCTAAAATAATAGAAGGATAATTCGATGAGACATCCGCGAGGCTGCGATGTACGGCCATCGCTACGTGTAGGTGTTTCAGGCACAGAAAGTGGGTGTTTCAGGATCGAACGAAGATAATGTTGGTGCCCGTGGTTTAGTGGTCAGTTGGACCGATGATTTTTATTTTTTTACACCACGCGATTCAGTGCTCTTTGGGCGTATAAATAGCAACGGGAGCACTCGAAATATAGTGGGTATTTTCAGTCGAATGAACGAGAAGAAATGCAAAGTGCAATGGAGAAAGCGCGACGGTGACTAATTCTAAGCTGAATATTATTTTCTCCGCTATTATTCGAACCGTTGATATCTGTACAAATATTATTTTCTCTTGTTTTTTCTTTAACGACATTTTTCACTGGATTTTACTTAATTGCCACGTAACACCATGTACTCAAAATAAATTTATTACTGTTACTTCTCATGGTCGTTAGCTTTTTTTTGAACAGAAAGGAAGCCAAATAGTATCTGAAATATGTTGTACCGTTCGACGGGTATTCTATTTATCGAAAGAGCTATGGCTAAGGAACACTAAGAATAGAGGAAGTTGTGCACTCTGTATGTGCATTTATATAATAGCAAGAAGTAGGTGCGTTATGTTTGAATTTCAAGATGCTTTTATATTTCAAAATTCCTTCGAGGCAAGCTACGCCTCGAGGCAAGCTACGTCATTCACCATTTACGTTCACCAGACTACAATTATGGTGAGAAGATAGAAAATGAGATAAATATTTACATTCTGCTCACGATCAGATGTTGAACGTTCTTTTGTGTATCAATAATAAAAAAAATGCTTGAAATTATACTGTGAAGTGATAGAAACATGTACATACATCCAAAAATGTATAAATAGTTGTTATTTTTTATTTGAATGTGTTAAAAAGAATATCTCGAATAATTAAGGAAATTATTAAGCAGAAAATTTCGCGATATTTAAAAAAAAGATTTGAAATCCTATAGTCTGGTTGGAAAATACTGTAGAATACGCAGACTTCTACATCACCATATTGATACGCCTACAACTCTTTACAGATTGAGAATCGTGGCCTCAAAACAGAACACCAGTGCTTCCGACAAGCCTCTTGGGCGAATCGGATCTGTCGAGAAAAATCCACCTGTGCAGTGAACACAGTTTTAATCGAAGATGAGAGAAAATCACCCATTTTTTCAAAAAAGAAATTGGTTTTGAAATCGAACTGACTTCAATCCTTATTGTATCTTAGGAAGATATGTGAAGAAGTGCTTGAGTCCTAATTTTGGAGCAGGTCGATTCAGAAACCTTATCTTTCTATTTTTCTAAATTAAGCATGTCTGTTTTGCAGATGGTTGATGGCTCTGAACCTGAAGAAACTTTAGAGCATACTATTGAGCTTAATATCCTCTTTACTTTCGTAAAAACAATCCTTCATACTCAGATTCCTGTGAAGTAGGAAAAAATGGTACCCGATGACAAAATCTTCAACAATTCTATTTGTTTCTTCGAATCTGATTCACCAGCGGTACATATCCATCACTATCGATTCAGCGCGGAAGCTTTACACGTTGTCTGTTAGTAGCTACTCATTTTCGCTTAATAACTTGTTAATAAAATCAAAATAAAAATTTTCGCCCAAGGGAAGATAATTTTAAGTGACCTTAAGAATTAAACGTTGCTCGCCAAATACTGATTACAACCTTGTACAATGTGTGGTACAATAACAACACTGAACCTTCATCGTAAACGAACGCGCTACTTATATAGTTTCCTACGAAAATGAAAAGTCATGAATGATTAACACGAATGAAAGACTAACTCGTTTCGTTAATAGTTATTTCGTTCGAAATATAATGGCAGTATCGGTATGTCGATAAGAAAGTAAAACTTTGTGCGCGCGGTACATTCGAATAGAGAATCCATACAGTAGTTTCTGAGTGGACAGGGCGACCGTGGTGGCCGAGGGTGGGGGTATATGGTGGGTCCTCAGAAAGTAGCGTCAGTCGCGTGGCACGCGGCGCACCGTACGCGTGAGGATTCTTCGCGTCGTCTTTCCCATGGTGCACGAACGCTGTCCTCCGTTTTCTTCGCAACTGTCAAACCAATTAGTGTGATACGCGCGACTACGATCGGTTTACACGCTGACCCGGTAAGATACGTAAATTTCCTTCACCGCACTCGAAGCCTGTACCTTGCGAGTTCGATCGGTCACAGCCGTGACTCTCGATTGGAGTATCTCGATCGAAACGTACGAAACAAAGCTCGCATCTCGCGATGCATTCGCACACGAGCGTGCGACGGCTGTTTGTGTCATTCGAAAGATTGTGGCGGTGATTTTCGGCGACGAATCCGTCGGGTTCGATTCCGTACTTCTTTCTCTTCGTTCGATCATGCGTATTTGTGAGAAGGTACTGTAGTGTGTTCACGTGTATTTACTCGGCGAAGCCGTAGAAGAGGTTTCGCAGCCGCTTAGAAATTGCCGAACTGCCGAGATAAACGAACTCGTTTCAAGTTAACGAAAGGTTGCTCGTTTTCAGTGGGACAGAACGTGTTCAACGTGACTGGGCTCCCTTTTCTGTCGGCCTTGCTAGAATTATTTCACGCTCCCTCGGTATTGTATCCTTTGTGTCGCACGTGCTTCCATTTTATCGTGACAGAGTCCAGCTCGATGGGTGCCTAAAAAATTGTTCGACTGCCTCTAATGGCAACGGCCTGTCCCTCGTCTTTTAATCTTATAATCTCCGATTGTTTCGACCACGCATACTTTTTCCATTCAATTAAAGTTAAAATACAATTGAATTTTATTAATCGTTGCATTCATTCTGATAATCGTACATTCATAAAACTTTCGTCTAATAATAAAAAAATTTGGAGATTCTGCTTAAATATAGATGCATTCTTTAATTCATTCGAAGATTGGAGCTTTGTGAGCTAACCTATATAGGATATACACACTGTGTGTCATGTGTCCTAACTATGTACCGCGCCACTAGCAGCGGAACGATAATTTGTTATTCTTTGACTGTGGGGTGGCCATTTCCGTTTGCGGCGCGTTAGTACGCGTTGGTGTTCAGAATTAGCCCTAATTAAAATGTTACCGTAAATTGTGCCCGCGGACATGGTGGATTATTTGGAACATTCGTCACCATCACCATTGCTCCCATTCTATATTACTTGGCTAGAATCGTAATCAAATTCATTGCGTCCGCTGAAAAAATAGCGGGGAACAGAAGTTTCGCGGAATGTAATATACATTTACTGACCGTTTCCTAACAATTCTAAGAATTCTACGGGTATTAATTCGACACGACAAGAACAGCGTTGTCTTGCCGTGGTTTAAGTTTAGCCTTTTAGAAGCGAAGAAAAATTGATCGCGCGGTCCCTGCGAATGTGCCTCCTCGACGAATTCCATCGCAGTTGCCAATCCACCGATTTCAATCGGAACAAAAATGTTTGTCGCTGGCAATAGTTCTATTCGATTTGTTTATTTTTATCTATTGCAGCTATTGGATATATCGATCGTTGAAGTTATGAAATATTTGTAAGTTAGAAATATTAAGGAGCTTAGACATAAATAACTTTTACGATAACAAGACATTATGATAAATACTTGTTTTAACAGTGTATACAAGCATAAAAAATTAATTTTATTATATTATACAATGTTATATAGTAAGTGTTCGAGCACTTTTGAGCAGTATATAACAATTCATCGTACGAAATTAACAAATAAATAGAGCTTATAGTATCGTAATTTTAGCGAAATTAATATGCAATAAATCACAATAGTGTAAGTGAAAATGAATCTAGATACCATTGCATTAGCATTGATTACAATTGATCGGCTGAGTGGAACGACAAGAAAACATTCTGGACGTTTTAAGATGCGAGTATCTTTTTACTGTTACTAGGAATGAGGAAACTTAAATTTGCAATAAAGTGCACGCTAAATAATAATTTGTGACCCTGTTAAATGAAAATAAGTCGGTCTTCATATCGTCAGTGCAACGGGTCGGTATCGTAGGCGAGTCATTCATTGCACTTGCGTTACGATTTTTATATCGCAATTTCCTGCGGTTGTATCTTCCTCTTTTCCTTGTAAATTCGTTCTATCGACTTCCAAGCAAAAACATGTGCGTCAAACAAAGAAACTTCTTTATAGGAAACGACAGCACCCTTCTCACGAGTGATATAATGCTTTTAAACAATATTATATAGAAACATTCTAACTTGAACATTTCGATTATAGTCAGGTTTGCCATGTGACTGTTACATTGATCATATCATTACATGATTGATGTTATACATATTCTTAACATAAGATGCCGTGGCTTTCTTAAAAATGGTTAAAGAAATGATTAAATATATGTTTTTTACCATTTTAAAACATTTTGAGAATATATATTAGATGGCTGTTTCAACAATGTAAATACAATCTTAGAAGTCCTTAAATCGTTTAAATGTTACTAGCTACTGCTCAAAAGTATTAGAGAACACTTGTTTCATATTCCAATAAATTATTATGAACACTATTTATCGTACAACAGAGATACATTATAAATAACAAATACTTTGAAAGAAAAACCAGTCTGCTCAAGATTTTAGGGAACTTAGGCGAAAATGGACGTAAAACGAATGTTTGTAACACATCTCGCGCGGTACGGAAAGGTAAGGAGTCGTTGATGATGATTTGTGCAACGATTTTCCTCTTGTTCCAGGGACGTTGCGAAAAGCATCCACGGAGCCGTCGTCGAACGATCGCGCGAGCCACGGACAGTACTGGTGGAAAGGAAACAGCGAAAGGCGGGGGTCGAGGATCGCCTAAAATTAATTCAACGAGACGTGCCTTGCAACAGAAAGAAAGCACGCCCGCGCGGGGGCCACTCGACGCGCGCGTTCATCGGATCCACCCGAAATCCGGACGAGGTTCACGGGCCTCCCTCTTAAATCGCATCCGGATTACAGAAGCTACGATCATGATACACCGTGGAAACGAACGGCCGATACGTTGCATCAAACAAGAAATGTACCACGCTCCTTTCACGACGACTCAACTGTCCTACCTGATTTGAACAGTGAGTTGACGCCAGACGCCCACAATGCCTCCCCCAGCTTGATCGTATCAGCTGCCATATTGTTCGACATTTGACAAAAAATAGTGACTGTAATCGGTAAAACTATCTGTGTATACGTACAATGGTCAGTAAGAATGAATTTGACGAAACGCGTGGAACGTTCTAACTTTGCATGGAACACGAAAAATGTATGAAACTTTAATATTTGGAGACGCCTTGAAAGATGAAGGATTACTATGTAGGGTGGCCTGCGTGAGGAATGCAATATCCTTTTGGAAACGCTTATTGCGTCGTCCTAAAATTTTCGTAATAGGCATAACTTTCATAGCAGCATTATAAGGGCGCGTGTACATCCGTCTTATTTTGGCCTCAGTGGCGGCCTGGTATTAATGGTATCTTCGTGATAACTCGTAGCTTTGAGTAGATTAAAAATTGAAGGGCAATTGCTTTGGAATATAGCAGCAACAGCGAGTGGGGAATGAACATTTCTTTTTACGAATTTTCATTAAATTATTAATTTACACTTTCAGTTTTATTATTTAAGAAAGAAAAAGTGAAAATTGGAACGGTGCAGTTCTCATAAATTACATCTAAAAGCTTAAAGATTTAACCTCGGAACTAACTTTGGAAAGAGATAAAAAATTGACGTTAAATCAAAGGCTTCTCTGATATCTAATATTTTTATTTGTAATAGACAAAATCGATATTTCATTCGCCAAATAGATTTGAACAGGATAGAGTTTCTACGAAAAATAGTGGCACGCGTTTGTTTGATCAGTGATTCAACGCATTGTGGGAATCAAGTCGAAAAAATCCACTACAGTTGATTACTCATTACTTATGGTAGAAGCTGAAATTAGAAATTGGCGGGGGTCAAAACGACTAGCATAGTTTCCTGGAAAATGTAAAAAAGTTGGAAGATATAACTTTTCCCTCCGACTTTTCTCAGCTGGATATTTGAAATTTCACTTTCGTTTAAATATTCCGGGCCGATATAGCGATCCTTCCGCCTCTTAAAAACTGTTGGCTGCCTCTCTTTAAGCCACTCCAAACAGATGTCTATCCGACTACGTTTCTATTTGATACCATCTGTCTCCCCAACCATTGCTAGAACTTGGCCAAACGTTTGAATTTACAGCATTCGACTTCCACGCTTGAAAAATGCAATGGAATTTTTAAAAATCGTCAACAGAAAAAATTTTCTCCACGATTGCACTTTAAAAATGTGCATGCGTATAATGATTATAGAAATACTGTAAATACCAAAAAAATGCTGAAAAATTGCCAAAAGCAAATAGCTGCGAGTTTCGAGAGGTTGTAACTAAAACTGTGAAGTATCCGTGATTCGGACGGTTTCGGTAGTTTGGTCGTTAAATGGCAGATAACAATTGAAACCGTGGAAACCGGTCCCTCGGATGTGACGTGGCGTAACATCCTCTGATACAAGATCTGCTCCATTTCAGGTCGGCGGATGGACGTGGTAGCAGCTGGGAAGCCCGAATACGGAAGAAAGTACGAACTGGGAATCCGTCGTCATCGGCGTCGACGTCGAAGGAACACCAAGTTGAAAGTTGGCCGATTCGCGAGAAGGAAGCGTGAGCGGAAGAAGAAGAGTGGGACGGCGGTACGAATCGAAAGGGAGTGGGATCGCGCGAGCCCGGGAAATAAAAAGGGAAGAGAGAAAGAAAAAAATAGTGTGTATCGTGTGGCTTTGAGTAATTCGTAGTTCTTATAGAAGAGAATACCGCTCGGGACACGCCTCGCTGTTTCAGTCCTTGTTTCCATTACACTGCCGTCAGCTTCTCTCTACACTGCCCGATTGTCCTTGTCCGTTGATTCCGCGCGGAGCGAACGACACCCCGTGCCGCGTGTCGCGCGAATAATTGAACACGAATGTCTCTTCTAGTCTCCTTTACACTTCCCTCGGTCAATTATCGTAATTCTTACGCGTGTGCGGTTTTTTAACACAGTGCATCTCGGTAGTCCGCGATTCGCGTGCCCTTTCGCCCCCATCCAACACCGCCTACGGCGGTGGTTGATATTCGCGTACGGTAGTGATAGTGAGAATGAATTTGTGGTTGTTCTGTCGCGGCGAGAAGATTCGTGCTCGCAAGATGATACTGCTTTGGATGATTCTGGTGGTGCTTTTCATTGCGGTGGCTGCGGGGACACCGCGATCGTCGATCATCTACGCGGACGACAAAGTGGTGAGTGAATCGATAGTGGTTTTTCATTCGTTTCTCGATTATTTTTCAATCCCTCAGGACAATTCTCTAGTGGGATAAAATAAGAATAATTAAATGGTATTGGAGGTTTTGGTTTTTGGAAAAATACTTTTTCAATAATTATTCACGTATGTTTGCATTAGTGATAAGAAGTTGTAAGCTACTACAGCGCGGATGCTCTTGCGCAGCTACACAGGATTTCGTCACGCGATACGTCTCATGGGTTTTTACCCTTAGTACGCACGTGCTCGATAAATTTCTGAAGTCGTTTTCTTCAAGCTTTCGAGCTTCAAATGGAATTTTGTTATTCTTAATTTATGTCTTGTTTTGACTTCTAGAATTATCCTTCAAAATTTTTTAAAGTCATACCACATTCAACTAAGACATTTGCGTTGTTTTTTCAACAGTCTGCCATTCATAAGTAACTGGAAAATATTTTTAAATATTTCATGAACTCTAGGCAGATTCAAAGTAAACATACAGAGTGCGTACCAAACTAACTAGTCAACTCTATAACACGGTACTCTTATAACACGGTTTCATTTTTCACGAAATCATTAATGTATACTATAACCAATCCCACAAAGAGAGTACATTCATCGGTTTCACATTTTAAAGGAACCACTTTTATTGTAACCTGGAACGCGCGTAATTAAATTTAAATATGAATCAAACGTTCGTAGTTTCAGCTTACGCGTCCGCCGGTTTTCCATGATCTGAACCGCGTGTACACGGTATTATTTCATGCGTGTGTCACAAATAGAGTCTCGTTTGCGAGGCAGGGTCGATTCCGCGTACATACGAAACTCCGCGTGTATCGACTGCGTGCTTGTAGACGCGTGAGCGCCTGCGTGCTCGCAACCCTCCTTCGGATGAAACTATTCGTTTCTTCCCCTCATATAAATACACTTATCGAATACCGTACGAACAGCCAATCTTCTACCCGCTGAGCCTTTTATTGCGATTCTCTGTACCCGACGGTGATTCTTTATGAAACTGCATTTCGTTCCGTTTAAGGAAACGGCAGGAAACTATATCGTTTCGATCAGTTTGTCAGAATTCTCTTGATCGGTAAGATAAGACGGTGAAAGCATTTGGAAGCTAAAAAGTTCGTAGAAACTACCAAGGATATCTGAAGTGTGCTTCCAATGGTGCCCATAGGAGATTCTAATAGGACGACGATTACTTGAGTTAATTAAGCAACGCGTTTTATCGAACCATCATGTTTAACACGACCAATAATCGTTGGTTTTATAATGTTAGGTTACGAGGCGAATCATCGATACGAAGAGACTAACTCAGCCATAAAATGAATCATAGAGAGCCAGTACTTGAAAGAGGAAAAAGTCTATCCATGAATAATTAATAAGACGATTTAATTATTATGCACATGTTTTAGATAACGATTTAATGATAGATAATATCGTATTAGCCGCTAGGTTATTAATAACGAAATTGTACGTAAAAATTGGTAGTTGGATTTCTTCGCGGAAGTATCATTGTTTTTATTCAATTTTATCAAGTTGAGAAGGTATTTAGATTAGTACTACGTTTTTGCCCCTCTAATTAGAATTTTCTGTGTTCATCTAAGAGATGTACTAATACAAGACTACAGCTGGGATTTACAATAGGAGGTTCTGTTTCCTTTCATAGATATTCACGCGTGATTTCCTTCACTTGTCGATTCTCAACCGGCAACCACTGTCCAGACCACTATATAGGATATATTGTACATATCGATCCTCTTGAACGTAGAAAATATTCATCCATTACTTTCCACACACTTTATAAACTACAAGTAAAAAATATAAGCTATTATATGTAATGAAATCGTCGATATATCTTCAGCGTTACCGTCGACCTCCTCGACGCAAGACCGTACAAGCGTTTCTTCTCTTCCATCCGTCCCAACCTCTTCGCACAAAGCGATTGGCAAAGTGAACGATTCGAAGCTCCTTCTCGCGGGCATTAGTTCCGCTTATCCTAAGACAAATGCATCTCCACACGATAGATATCGTCCGACGGAGACTCGTACGAAACGGCCTTAAATAGGCGTCGCGAGCACCGCTAGGAGAGAGTGGATTTTATCAGTCGAGGCCTTCGGCCTTACTTCGAAACCATTAAGCCTGGCATTTATATGCAATCGGGGTCGTTAACTGCAGGAAGCGCCGGCGCGTACACAGAATGCTTCGGCTGTGTGTCAAGATGTGACACACGCACTTGCGCGTCTGGCGAACGCGCGCCGCGCAGGGCGTATCGTGGGTGCTGATGGAAAATTCGCTAAATTATTAAGCCACGTTGCAGCGTTAACTGTATGTTGCCTGGTTTATTGGGGAGAGCGGAACGCTTTAGGCTCGCCGATTTAGTCGAAACACGGTAGAGTGGTAGGTTTTCGTACGCGCCATTGCAGAGGCCGATGATGTTCTTCTGTATTCTTTGGAATGTTTGTGATTAGAACTATGATTATATCGAGATTTACTTTCACATATTATCGTGTATAAATTGAGTCCAGTAATCTTGCAAAGAAGTGGTAAAGTTAAGGCTAAAATGGAGGATGGATTATTTGGAGACTGAGGCCATTTTTTAAAATTTATTTAGAGGAAACAAAGGGTTAGATTGAAACGTATGAAATACTTAATCAGAGATAGTGTAGTGAATCCTTCTTTGAACAACAAAAGGAAAATGAGTTATTTGTTACGTCGCACAAAGTCCGCTAACGATGACTCTATGTTTGCTTTAGTAGATTTAGAAAATATGAAAGAACACGGATGCACCAATGGTTGCAGTTGCATTCACGAATGTTACACTTTCGAGGGTAAAACATTTCAAAGGAACAAGACGCATAATGGATACCGTGCCTCTCTCGCGACCGGTGAAATTTTATTTTTCCCCGCTCTTCTCCTACTTTTAGTTTTATGGACTTAAAGGGTTTTCCTTGTACGCTCGCGATATGTATCTGTCTCTTGGAAAAAGAACAACCAGTGTCAAGAAAGTAACTTTTGAGACATCAAGTCTCGGGAAAAGGAGCGAGCTGCTCAGTGACTTCTTCGTGTATTCGTTCTTAAAAAGAACTTGGTATATAAAACAAAATTAAAAGGAGAACGATTATTCTACAGAAATATTATTTCAGTAAAACCACCCCTTTTTTACGTGATTACTTAATAGAATTTCAAACTATTTCTTGGAATACATGTTTTAATTGGCTGCAATTCATTAGAAAAAAGGAAATACTTAAGTCCATATTTTTGTCGCTTTTCAACCCTTGACGCTCAAAATTGGCCACGTGAAGGGTTGATCTGAACTTTCTCTGTTGCGAGTAGACGAAATTTTACTTATACAGACGGTGCATGAATGACATCGTCTCATCTATGATCAAGCATTGGCGGCAATCGTCACAATTAAAGATCTCGCGGAGAAAGGGTCAATTTGTGGCCGTTTGCTCGAGCACATAGGAAGCTGCGTTATTATAGCGTACACACAGATAGACGTGTACAGTCTGTTACAAGACGCTTTTCATGAAAATCTCGATCTCTAGCTTAAGGGTTGAATCAATGGTTAAAAGCCCCTTGCGTTTCATTGGCTTAGGGATAGTTGCACGTGTGCAATCGACCAACGGATTTCCAAACTCACTTTTCACGAAATCGTAGCCTCGAACGCAATTTTCTTGCTCTTCGTTTTCGACTTATTTTAGCTTGCACACTTTGTTATCAACACTTGTTGGGCATTAAAGATCGAAGAATAACAAAAACCATGGCAGGAAATTATTTGTTATTCTACATTTGGCAGATATTTCTTCTTTCTATTTTGATGTTAAAAAATAATTTCAAATTGAACTGAGAGAGAAATATTTGAAATTGAGAACACCTCGTTAAGCATTACTCAGCGTAACGCGTGCTCTATCGAAATAAGGAAACAGCGTTGATAGGGTTAAAGGAAGCACGCGTCGATAGAGACTTCTTCGGCTATTGGCTTTCGCAAATATCGCTGGTGTACACTCTTGTGTGGCTGACTGTATGTAGGTTACGCAGTTATGCGCGTAAGCAACGCGTGTCTAGACGCCAATCAAGGGAGGGCACGTGTGTGTCGCCATTTCGTTTTGTTCTGTTCGCTTCGCTTTGAGCCTGACAAGAGCGCTGGGAGAAATTCCCAGGGGGTGGTGCGAAAGAAAACGAGTTCAAATTGTCGCTCTTTAATTTAACCTGGTTATACTCTCGTTAAACGCGCGGATAGTTGCCGCTGTGGATGAATTCGACTGTTCGTACGATCTTTGAACGCATACATTAGATTTCGATCCTTTTTACCAAGACAATTACTATATTGTTTTAAAATTCTAAGCCATTTCTATGTGGTGTCTTTTTAAATAATCGTGTTCATCGAATGTTGCATTCCTCTGCATTTCAGCTAGCTTCTTCGGGAAGTAAAACAAGAAATATTGAAATTAATCTGTGATACGTTTAGGGCTCCAAAAACCAAGCCAAATTTAACGTAGATCCTAAGAATATCGCGAACAATTTTACTATTTCATAACGTTGCTCTCTTGAGATGTGTAAAATGTTCTTTAGCTCCATTAAATTATTATCTTTACGATAGTATGCACAATAATCGTGTCCACGTGACGGATCACTGATCGTCAATCAAGAAGCATTTTTTATTTATTCGTATCACTTCTATTGGACACTGCTTACGCAAGAGAGTCTTTTCTCCCGTTCAAATTCACTCTCTTTCTCTATGAAATTCTTGTAACAAGAGAACACGCTCATTTTAATACGCGATCTACCGAACTGCAGAAAATGAAAGCGATCCCCTGACGAACACGAGCCACTTCTAATGAACCAACGCTCCCCCGCAATTACGCTCGACCCTGAAAGTTAATAATATAATTTCCGTCGGTGTACTTTCTGCTGTTTACTCGACACGTTGCCGTTTCTACGAACACACGCTGATGATGCGCGTACTTTCTACTGAATGGGTCGCCTCTATTTTTTCAGATGCGCTCCAAAGTGGGCTTTGATATTCTTATCGGAGAAGACGATCGAAATATGGGCGAATATTTTTATTATAGGATTGTTGTCATTATTGTTCAATGTGTTGAACAGATCGAGACATTTTCTGTGATATGACCATATTTGTCATCTCTTCCTAACTCTTTTTGTTCATTAATTGTAGCAGACATTCCCTCTACTTTGCTTATTCCTTCTCTAAGATTTCTTTGTAGGTATGTTATTTTAAAAGTTGTGCTATCATCTCTTCTACTTTCTACTTTTGTGCTTTTAAATTTCAAGCTTCCTTCGCTTTAGCTTTCAAATCCCTTTGTATATTAAGGTCGATTTTGGTATAACGCGGTTGGCACAAATGTTATACGCTCTATACAAGAATCTTTCTTGTATCATGCTTAGAAACAAACACTATGAAACATCTAATTACGACAGATTAAATTTTTATTATTCACCGCGTTGTACAAGAAATCGCGTTACAGAGGAATATACAGTATCTATAATTTTGCGACACGTGCGAAAAATCCGTTCTTCACTGTTTTGCAAACCGAGTAATCGAGGTTCTTGCCATAAAATATACTTAAAGAACACAACGCTGGGAGACATTTATCAGGGCACTGGTTGAACGAACCCAATCCCATTCGTGACATCCATTGCGGGATTCCAGCCGCGTGGTTCTCCCTTCGACAGGCAACGAATCGTGCATAAGATCAAGATACGGTCACGCGTGACTCGATGACGAACAGAGAGTCAAAGAATAGCCCCGGGTCTCTATATTCGATCCGTGCGAAACGGCCGAGCTGGCGTAATTAGTAACACATGTGGCGAGTGAACCCCGCCCATCGATAGCCTCTGCCAGCGAGAGGAAACTTTCCCGGTGCATAGCGCCGTCGAACCTGAGAAAACATCGGGGAATGCTCGAAAAATCCCGTAACTAAAACCGCGAACAGCCGATAATCCAATTATTCCATACACTTCGTTGTAAAATTTATCTAAAATTTATTCAACCCATTAAATTCGTTATACATGGTTCTTTTTATAAAAGTTGTCCTGCATACGCAAGATTTTTGTTCATAGAGATTACCCAGTGCTATAATATTGTTCTGTGTTTAACATTTTGAGCACTGAGGATTTTGACATATTTTTAAAAAATCGTAACTCATTTATTTCTTGTTCCTTTCTTTTTTGTGGTAATTTTAAATCTAAAGGATATCGTGTGACACTCACAGGGCATTGTACAAAATTATACAACACGTCATACCACATCCGTAGGTTCCAAAGTGTTCCTCGACTTAGAGAACATTTGAAACGTCTCAGAAAAGCGACGCCACGAAGTAGAAAAATCATTGGCAATATTTTTAGATGAAATTTTAAATTTGGCTTGCTCTTCGTAGTCCTAAAAATGGCACAGGATTATTAAACATTTTGTTCGAGAAAAACAGGTTTCATTTTGCTGTTTGTTTACTTATCAATAGAAGTTCAAAACTAAGCCCACTCTCGAAAAGTAATATTCATATACATTTAATATATCCAGAGTCAGTTAATTCTACGTTCTATTTTTGTATTTTCCGATTGACCGAACAGCGCGTCCCGCAATTTTCTGCATGCATATTGCAGCAGAGGAAGCTTCGGCTAGATCCCGCAATTTCGACGGACCTCTCGCTACCGCCAAGGCTCATCTGCTCGAAAACATTTATGCTAACTACCGACGGTAATTATTCCCGTGGTTAGCCTCTGGCGAGGAAAAAAGGTGGACCTCCACGCCGCAGCTGGTCCCGCCATGCGTCTCAATTAACAACGAGACTTCTCGTTAATCATTCTGGGATAAGACACGCCATGATTGTCGCCGGAAAACGTCAATGAGAGGAACGTTTTCGGTTGTTGTCTACGTATCTCCACACGACCAGTCGATCGCGCGAATTCAAATGTATTCCTGACGCCATGACGGTCCTGCGCGACGTTCCATCGCGTACGAATTTTCTAGGTCTGGGGATTGAGTATTAACGAGTAACACACCTACAAATAACAAAGGATAAAACGATAAAAATTATTATTTTGTTTTTCGAGATATGAGTGTAATGGATGAAAATCAGCTGCTGGTAATAATTCGCCAGCTGATTGGAGAAGCAGCTCAAAGAGAAGGTATCCTCATTCGATACTAATAGTTGAGAAACGAATTGACCTTTCGTCTACGGCGTCATTGGCTTGTTCGCAGGCTCGTGTTTAATTTCCAGGACATGAATCCTCGTGAATAATTCGCTTCTCTGCGTGTCGGAACGTCAAAAGCTTGCTGCTACTTTCGTTAAAGTACTCTCCTCTGTTTGCATTCTACGGTTCACTTGCACACTGGCGCACGTCCCGTCTGTGTGCCTATAATGCACGACAAGTGTCTTATTCAAACACTGGTAACGAGGAGAAGATCGTGTACGCGAGAACTTGTCAAAAATCTTCTCGTTCGAAATGTTTGAATCGCCTCGAACAAATACCATTTTATCACTTCTTTGGATTATTCTTGGTTCGCTTATTTCGCGCAGTCTTCGATAAAATTAGTCGTGAAATGGCAGAGTTGTATCGATATCATTACATTTTATTGCTTTGTAATAAAATAGAATGTTGATTTAAGTAATTTTACAGTTTAAGTTATTTGGATACTAAAGTCATATATTTTGAAAGAGGTGGGTGGATAAACGCAGTTAAATCTTTAAAAATCAATGGGTATTTGTCGCGTAATCAATTTATTTGATCGTTAGCAATTTTTTGGATATTTTTATCTCATTTATTTTGGAGGAACACGCTTTTACGTGGAAATTTAGCGTTTGGAGGCACCATACATCGTTGTCTAGTGAGTGAAAGCAAATTTCTATGGAAATCAGTGCGCGAGGCTGTGATGTAAAACTGCCCTTCCTCTCGCTCTCTATCCCTCTTCCGCCGTTTGCTGAAACTGAACGAACCCTGTTTTTTTTCCGCTGCCAGAGGTTTCCATTTGAAAAATCATGTCCAACCACTTTATGGAAATTTTTAGGAGCTCTGATTAATAGCTTTGCATTCGTTTTCCCTGTATTTTCATCCCCCCTCACAACTCGATTCGTGGCTTCTCTTTTTTCATACACTTCCGACTGGATATAACTTTCGTGAAGTTTTACGTCTGTATATTTCCTGAGGTGTGAAAGAAGGAAAATTACCTAAGAAAAGACCTTAAAGTCTGACGATCTTAATTTCGAGACAAGATTCAGCAAATCTGTACTTTACGACGATCACAAAAATAATTTGCATCGTAAGAACCGCTACGTAACAATTAAATAATTATTATCACCTCGTGGTAAATTCAATTTTTAATAAAACCATTAAACGCTACGACTCAGGGACAGGTATTTCTTTCGCGAGGAATTTAGTAGCACCATGTATTCAACGTGTGTAATAAGGATGTATAAGTTATTCCGCTGGGCCATTCTTCTTTCTTGGATCGCGTCGCGTTCGGCGTAACAAATATTTACACGTCGGCCAAAAACGGGCCTTGAGGTTGTCGTGGCCGGCTTTTCGAGCTCGTGCGCAAATTCGTTTAAGTCGCCCTTCGTGGGGATATTACAATGTGGCACCAAGGGATGCGGTCCAACACGTTTGCGCGGTGGACTGATAACACAGATATTTTCTGATCATTAGCTGCAACCATTTGCGCACCCATTCGTACACATACTTTTCTTAAATTATTCTTTTCAATTCGTTTTCGGCTACTTGTTATGCAAACAAATTCACCAGTGTATTCAATTTTGATAACGGAAGTTCGGTACTTTACTTTGTTGATCAATTGTTTGAGACAATACAAAATATACAATGATTATATGAATTATCCTGATGAAGTGAGAATTTAATGGCTTGTATTCTACTGGTCAGTATTTAAATACGAAGGGTCAGTATCCTTTGGAAAATACCAATTGGTCAAAAATTTATATAATATCTATATAATAATATATGTAATGGAATGGGTTTAATACTGTATTTTTTCTGCTTTATATTGTCCATTTATTAATTTAACTAACCCAACTTAAACTGACCATTTAGTATTTTTACACTGACCTTTTCGATCATAAAATACTGATCACTTAACCTGTTGTCGAATATAATAGAACGCAAGGCTACTTGTCTCGTCTTCATGAGCGAGTGGCGTGAAAGAGTACTTTGATTAGGAAAAAAAGGGAGGTTGGAGCAAGGTTCACCAGTGGAATCTCTGTCTTAGACGCTCGAGATATGTCGAATTTTAGAATCCGTATAAATTTACGATGGGGATGAAGACAGGAGTAAAAGGGATCTAGTGGTAGCCGCAGGAGTTACTTGATGGTGGACTGATTTCGATTGAACTCAAGACTTTGGGACTTGAAAGAGGTCGCAGAGGTACACGGATTATCCCGAATGTTTAAACGATTATTTCTGACTGTCTGTTAATGAGTAACAGACTTACAAGTAACAGAGAAATGATACAATCAGAAATACAAAAAACCGGATACCTCTTGACTCACGTTTGATCAACGTGTCTGAGTTTATTGGCGGATGTACGTGATTAGTGGTTTTCCTTTATAAAATTTCATCGATCATAAACGTCGCGCTGTAACCACAATGAATAAGGAGTTTATCAATTACGAAGCAACCGAGTCAGCATTTCTACTGTGGTTCTTGTAACCTTCAGCTACTGTAACGTTAGTTCTCCATTGAAAAAAATTCTGAAGAAAACTATGTTGCTTGCACATTTTATTGTGATGTCATTTATCTAACTTCACGCCAATTTTCAGAATTAACATTTACATGTATACTGGGGATTTGAGGAAAGATCGAGGGAGTATAAGGTATATCTCTGAACTTAGCTTTTAGCTAAATAGCACATTTAAGTATCGTACACGACGAGAAATGATCGTTTAAGAAACATTTGCAAAGAAAACTTTGTGTTTGCTCGATTTATAAGTGCATTTATGTACACGAAAAATCTTGAGCCCTTAAAAAGTATGAGGTCAACAGGTTAAATTGAAAACGGATGATCGAGCATCAAAGTATCGATCTACTTCGTCCGCAAAATACTTATCGACCCTGTTTTAACCGTCGTCTGTCACGTTATTCAATTTCTTCCTGAATGGGCAAGTACATGCAAGTGTTTTCCGATCTTCCGATGCGTCGCGTCGAGCAGAGACGGTGCACCACTTTATTGGCTAATCTGTCACTGCCGGAGCCCCGTGGCTCGTAAAAACGCCGCTCGAAACGGCACTCGAGTGTCAGAAAAGTCTGCGTTCGTGAAAATAGGTTGACCCAGGAACAAGGCGTTCCCTTGTACTGCCTCGGAAACCTTCATATTTTTAAGTGACGCTCGTAAAGATCGCGCCTCGCAGCTAATAAACGGGCCTCGCGTTTAGGTCTTAAATACATCGAAATAGTAGCTTTATAGAAAAAAAAAATTAAGGACAATCGGGTCGTTCGTAGACGAGCAAGCTTTATTTCTAGAGGACAGAAAATAGATGACGGTCACTTTACGAGAAATTAATGCAAACCACTTTACTCGAGAATTCTAAAGAGTGTTCATTAAGATATTAAGATTTCATAAATGATGTCGCTTAGAATATTTCTGAGGATTTTTTTCTTCGAGTATGCATTGATCTAACTAACTACACCTATTTATACTTTTTCTTCCAACAGCATAGCTTGTCAATTACAGAAATATTTCTACACTTTCTTTTAAAGCGTACAATTGCATACAGTAGAACTTTTCAGACGTATTGATCTGGAAATTCAATTTTTGGAGTCTGAACGGCACGTTGACACGCGACACCAGTTCTTCTATCGAGAAAACTTTCTCAGTACCCAGTTCTCCGATAGGAATTTCAACATTTCCCACGCACTGGCCAGAGCACCGCAGTGGACGGTAACTCTTGGGACACGTATTAACCAGAATCGAACCCTCGGAACCGTGTCACGTCTTCCAATCTCCTCTTCTATGGATTCCTCTGGCAAGAATGCAGCCTAAGACAGATCCGATTTTCCGTGACTCATCGGTTTTTTTCTGTCCAACTCGCGGAGGCATTCGCGTAATGACGAAACATTTTTCTCATCCGCTCGCGAACCGGTCTGCCAGTTGTTTCTTGCTTATCTATTTATACGTTTATTTACTGGAAGGCGTTCGTGGAAGGTGTTTGTCATTCTGCTTGCGAATTTCCGGTGTTTAATTCCCTGGTACCAAGAAATTCGCTTGGGCGCATATAGTTGCATCGATTCGTCGAGGCGCCGTTTGTCCCTCGAAACTCTCTCGCTAGTTTTCGACTGATTTTAAAAACGATCGACATCACGCGAAATCCACTGCGAAGCTGAACAGATGTGACTCTGAACGCATCGCGTCGACGCGGTGATTTACCATTAAAGCGGAATAATTTAGGGAATCGTCGCAGAGAATTTAATTTATCGCGTTTCTCTCGAGTTGTGGAAGAGAATTTAGTCGGATGGAATTTATTGAAATTACTTTCACGTTGATCGGGTATCGACGAAACAGATAACTGGAGCGTCGAATGGTCTCCTCACGAGTACGATGACAAGACACTTGACTTCCAGTGGCCAGTGACTCGATCAACTCGAGCGATTAGTCACCGAGTTCGACTTAACGATAAATTAAAAGGTCCAGGTCTTATTGACGGCAGCAATCGTCTCAGAAGGGAGGCATTTGACCCAGGAAGACGCGACGCTTAATTCTGTTGTCCACTGACTGAGAGAAGGGAGACTATGTAGGGATCCTCGAGCTTACGAACACATGTATTTGTTCCTCGAGCAAAAGATTCGTTCTTCGACGGACTTGGCGGATTTAAGCAAACTTGGCTATGGAAATCGCCAGCTAAATTAAAAAGAATTTGAATATCAGACCTTCGTTTGGTAGCTGAGTCACCGCGCGGTTACAAACATCGTTCCGCATCATTGACTGTATTCTACTTGGAAATTATTTGAAAGTTTTCTTCGAAACTAAGGCTTACAAAAGAGAAAGGAAATAGCTATAGCTATACACCTGTATTCATCACAGATCACATATCAATCCTTGGTGAATACCTCCTAATTTCTCTTGATAAAAAATATATATGTGTCTGAAAAATATATATAAGGTATGGAAAGAGTAATAAGTAAGAATCCACTAAAGAAGTATATTTCAAATTTAATTCTTTCAACTGGAAGAATTCCCCTCTTACGCCCACGATTCGACACCCAACAGCGCGACTATATTACTATCGCATTTCGCTTCTCTGAGATAGATGTAATAAAGTGTACACCAAAATCCTTTTCTTCGAAAACCGCTACTTCTCTTGGGTTTCGTTACACGGCTCACAGAGAATCTCGCGAAAAGATCGCGCTGCGGATGGAAAATGAACAGCGTTCGCAGAGCTGAAAGCTGGGAGACGAGCCTGGTCGTTCCCCGTTGTACTGGCTGCTGGGAAACAGAAGTCCGGTGACCCGGTGCGCGCCGCCGCTGGAATAAGTTTCGGTTAAATATAGGTCGCTGTAAAATTAGTTTCCTCCAACGGGGTTGCCGACTAGCGCGGTCTACGCGTCCAGCAGGGAGGAAGAGCTCGTCGAGCTGGCTTCCTCTCGATGCCTCGATGACTCGCGCCATCGTTAACCCTTCGCGTGCCTCAAATTTTTTACAGGCTCCGCTCGATCGGCCAAAAATTCTCCCACGACTCGACGAATTCTCTTACGTGTGTAGGCAACGAGTCGGACGATTCGATTGAACGATTGTTCGTGCTTGCACGAGTTTACGTTTATTATAGTTGACTGTATTTTCGTCTATTTTTCTTTTTTTTTTTAATTACATTTGTTTAAGCGATCCTCTTTTCTTTGATTTATCGTTCTTGTTAGGCAGATAAAGTTGCAAGTTCACGTTGTTAAAGTGGTCTCGAGTGTCTCCAAGTCGAGTAACTCGACTAACGATGAGATGTAACACGCGAGATTGAGTCATTAGTTTGGTTAATAAAGGCTGCGACTTCGAGGCGAGTCAATGATTTCCATATTAATTTATTTCGAGTTATGTGACTAGTCTGCGGTGGATTTCAAGCTGCTTTCTGCGTGTTTCCGCTTATTTCCAAATGAAACACTCTTGATCTTCTTCCTGGAACTTGTCAGGGAAAGAGGAAATACTATTCTCGCCGGACAATTAACATGGCAACTTCCAATTGGTAAAGTGGTTTCGAGCAACTCGAAGACAAATAACACGATTAATGAAGACTTCGAAACAATGAAATAGTCTTGAAATTGCTTCAATTGAAGCTTCTGTAAAAATCCAAATAACTCGATCAATCACTGCAAAGCTTCAGTTCGTTTTCCATCCGTTTCCGCTAATTCTCGAAGCGATCTTCCTCGAACAAGTCCAAGAAAAATGGCGGGACCTATTTCCCGTCTGCCAGGATGGTCGCAGCGACGGTCCAATTTTTTCCATCCGCTCGAGCAATAAATGTCGCGCTCGTCGTACACGTGGCTGGTTACGTGTTCGAAGTCACGAAGCGATACGTCGCGAGCGATTAATCTCGCGGTGGCCGACTCGTGGAAGAAAGTTTACGTCGATCCAAGGCGGCCACGCTAAGATACACCGCGCGGTACCCGTCGCGAGGCTCGCGTAAACGCGTACCATCTTGCAAGCGAGCCATCCCGGATGGTACCGTGCAATCGAACGACGAACAATTGTTTGCTGAGACGTAACTGGCGAGCCAGCGCCGCTGGAGACGCGAATTGTTTGGATAGAAGAGAGCTTAAAGCGAATCTGGGCCAAATCAGCTCCGACCAGCGAACGTTCAACCGTTCCCCCATGCTTTTCCTTGTGATTTTACAAACCCACATCGGTTATTGATAGCGTTCCGCCTCCTAACTTTAGAATATTTTTGTTACATTAGATATCACTGCATTTGCGTAAAGTTGATTTGGAACGTTTTAGAGTTTCTGAAGTTTCGTTTCTGGTTTGATCATTGATAAGGAAATATTTTCATACGACAATGAATCATAGTGAAATAACAAAGCAAGCTTGTAAAGAGTTGAAAATGTAAACAAAGCATTTTTCATATTCAATGGTCTGATCGCATTGATTCATCTCGCGCACATGTGTTTCCAAGAATGATCGAAGATCACTTTGCACCGGCTAAGTGAACAAAGTTCAATTTTTGTTATTTTATCCCAAGTGTTCGACGATATGTTTTGATAAGGTTCATTTGTTCGAGTAAAAGAATACGGATATCGTGTTGAGAGGTAAAGAACACCGGACGATTTGATCATCCCCTACGAATATTAATGGCGTTTGTTTGCGGAGGGGTTGTAAGTGCGTAACGCGCACGGCGAGTCGTCTGACTCATTCTACGCATTACTTTTCTGAGTAATGGCAGACAGATTGATTTTCGATTGTCTGGACGTAGTGTCTGACCCTACACACGCAACTTTGCATGTCGTTGCTTCGATTGCCTTTCATTTCCGTTTCAGCCGCTACGCAATATCTATCTGCATAGCGAAAAGCTAGCATTGATCGGGTTCTTTATTCAAATCGTTTCATTCAACGTATCCACTGTTACTTTCATTGAAGAAAGCGTTAAAAATGTTCGCAGTAATTAGTAACATATTACCGTTTATTTTGAGAGTAGTGTAAATCAATTTAAAAGAAAAATTATCACATAATTTATAATTAATTTAGTGTACACTTTTTATGTATAATTAGCTAATATTTAATATCCTAGAAAATGCTAATGCTTTGTTCAATTTAAAAATGGTCAATATAATTAACTTACATTTTTGGATTGACTGATATGCTTTTACACCCTTCTACAAACAAAATGAGTATCCATTTTAAGAGTCTTTCAATCTCTTATCCGTTCTCTATCAAGAACGAGTATTTTCTTGATAATATATAATCCTAGATCCATTTTTAAATTTTGTTTATTGAAAAAAAAAGATGATAAAATAGACAGTGTCCATGACGGACGGAACTAAGCAAGGAAATTACACTCACCTACTGATTGCGTGCGCGTTTGTACGTATTGAATGACAGGGTGTGGCCACGGTCGCAGCCGTGGTTGGCGCACCCTCGTCTCCGAGGACTTCCTCCACGACAGGACAAGTCCGGTCCAAGTCTCCTTTATCTTTCCTGGCATCTCTTACGTCTGGTTTACTATCCCTTTTCACTCGCTTTTCGAATTGCGATTATTGTTAGCCCCTCGTAAACCTACTTAATAGCATCGTTCATCGATCCCCCGTTATAGCCAAAGATATAATATTTTTGTATTCTTAGCGTTAACATTTTTTTTCAGATCACTTTTCTACGATGATTATTCGACGTGTTCTTTTCTTTTTTTTTCTTTGCTGATGTTCGCGTCGAAAGGGTTGAATCCTTGCAAAGTTGGAAGTAATCTAGCATTTAAATGCTGTAGAAGAACGATGCAAAGTTATGAAATTTGTATTTTTCTACCCTTTGCACTCGATGTCTTTCGAAACGTTAATGATAGAAACCACTAACATCTACTAGCAATAGAAAAGTTCCATTTTAATAGGAAACTCAACAATTTAGCGATGGAATAAGTTTAACTTCCGCAATCATTAATCAATTCTGATGTGATGATCAATTCTGAGTGATATTCTAAACCAGAGATGTCTCCTCAAAGAGTCAATAGCTATAGATTTGAAAAAATGTCCATTTCACCCAGAAACCATTACAATTTCATAAATGACAGCATTATTCGTAACCTGTTCAACAACTACGTGACTCCACATAACTGTCTTTAATACACAATCATTTCTATCGCCATGGATTCGATTTACCAATCCTGTTCGCTAATCATGACTTCGTGACTTCCCAGCCTCATCGAGATAATGATAATCGCTTCGAGCATAATCGATCGTTTTGTACAGAAAAAAGAGTCGATTGTACGAACGAGCGTCGATTCGACGAGAAACTCGTACGTACAAGCGACCGTTTCGAACGTAACGTTGAAAGCGACGTTGTTCTCGAACTCGTCACTTTACGTCGCGACGACCACCCTCGTAGTGTCTGCTTGGGAGGTTTAGGACGGTTTATCCGCGCTGGACAAGGTCCCCCATAGTTCTAGTTGACTGTATCATGTGAAAAGGAACCGGACCTCGAAAATGAAATAGTTGGGTCATAACCGTAGCCGGTTTTTGCATGTTTTTGGATGTTACGAGGGTGGATCGTAGGATGTGTGGCCTGCGACACGGTTTGCAATCTGGGGTGCGTGTTTGCACGTGTTTACATGATAAGACACCTAAGGGGTATCTAGGGGAAAGAACTGATTTTATAGATTAACACAGTTACAAGAAATTTGAGATAATGGCAAATGTATAAATTACTGCTATTTTTAAAGAAGTGTTTTACGTTAATTTTAAGAAAGTGGTACTCGATATATTTTGAATTTTTACTGAGTAAAATAAGAATTTAGACCTTCAACTTTTAAAAATTTTCCAGTACAAAAAAGAAGATTAACTGATTTCAAAGCCAGTATCTCCTTTGCGCTAAATACAAACTATTTCAATTGAAAATGACCTCCTGTTGTTTTTTGTGAACTGCACGTACTGTAGAGCAGAGGCAGAGGCGAACAGTTTTCCTCCTCTGGAGGGGACGCTGCGGTGGTGTTCATAACAGGCCCTTACAACCGCCTAATTTATAGTCCCTGGGGGACCAAAGGCATTCAACATCAAGATATTCTCTGTCGTGTGCTCTTAGCGTCCCGCTTCTAGACGGTTTTGTTATTTCCATGGGATGTCCACGCATACATAGCGTATCACCCCAGTGTTCCTCCGTGTCGTTGAAATTCGTGGTCAAACTTTACTCGGCTCTGTGCTCTGGGAAAAATGAGCTGTTTATTTGTAAAGTAACCTGAGTCCATTTACGTTTATTAAATTTAGATATTTAAAGGTTAGCCTTTTAATGAAATTAATTAAATTAATATATGTACAGGATACGAATGTATCGCACTCCTTAAGTGTATCTAAGAGAGTTGAATTCACAATTTCTATTAAAATAATAACAATTATTAAGTGAATAATATGTGTCTTCTTACCAAGAATGGATTTGAGCTACTTTTAAAATGAACGGCTCTAACGAAATAAAATAATTGAAGGATATAGATGTACAACGTGAAACTATTTTGTCAATCATTTGGATTTATTTTCCTGCATCTTCTTCGTTAGTGGATCGTGTTTTTACAGTAATCGTGCGTTCACATTCATCATAAAATTGCTCACATGCATTTACGTATATCGTATATCTAACATTTTCCAATTTATTCCAATTTACGTTATTTGTCTTTATCGAGTCGTTCATATATAGTACAATCTATTTTACTGCAGTACCATTGGTCACCCAGTAAATTTGATTTACGTCGCGAATCGTATTTTACGTTCGTTCTGATTATAGGAATATCGAACGTTACGAGCCGTTGAATCTTTGACGAGCAACGATGAGTAATAAATCGTACTTACGTTACTCACCCGAATCGATTATTCGAAGGACCATTTGTAATTTCCGTAATCAAAATTTCGTCGAGCAAAAACTCAAATGGAAACGAAAACAGGTCGTGAAATCGATTGCCCATTGTCACGTTTCAGATGATCGTTTCTTACGGACTTTCTCTTTGTCTACGAATATTCGTATTTCCAATCGACGCGCGCTCGTCCCGTTGAATGGAAAATTTAAACAAATAAGCGAGCGCGCGTGAAAATAAACGGGCGAGAATAGTTCTCTGCTCGTGGATATCGGCCATAAACATTTTTCATCGTTTACACTGCGTCGTAAATTTCACCAAACGCATTTCAAAATCGGCCATTATTCATTCACGTTCTCTACGTAAGTTTCTCGACCCATAGATGAACTATATTCCTCTTTCTTTCCTCCGTAGCTTATTCGTTCTTCTTTCTTCTTCGAGGTCCCTTTTTTATTAGATATATTAATTTTAAAGTTGAAACGTGTTAAGTAAATCTGCACTGCGTTAGATAAAAGTAACAAATACATCAAACACAAAAATTCTTATTTATTATATTACATATGATAACCATTTTTTATATAATAATAAACAGTACAAGTAGTATACTTTAACTGCTAAATTTCACAAGACTATCTAATAAATTTCATACCAATAATTCTTAATTTAATAAAATTTCAATAACAATAAAGGCAATAAATGGCAATAAATTACGTTTTTGACCAATTAGTATTTATTTAACTACCAGTGGGGACTTTACATATTTTCAAAGTATATTGACCTTCCATATTTAAATACTAACCAAAAGAGATTAAAATACTAATCAGTAAAATACTGACCAAAAGGAATTAATTACAAACAGAAACGTTCTATGTAGAATTCGTACATATAACTTCCTCTTAAATATTAACGTCCTTTTTACACGAATTGTATTTTTTAGTATGAAATACTCAACACGGCTCATTAAACCGAACAGTTAATTGAAACTATTCGATATTTATTTCCCTGCGCATACCAGGAAAGGTTATATGACAAACGAACAGAGCTGGTTGTAGCTGGCAACGCGGATACTAATCGATACTTATCTTCCGTTTCGAGCCGGCGGAAATTTCTCATTTCATTCCGGAAACGTTCCTGTCGGACATTACCGTAGCCGGTAGAATCGGTTGAAATGAATGGCCGACGATAAATCTCGCATCGTGGTTTCGTTACGACGCGGCCGCGCGCGAATTGCCGCTCGCCTACCCCTCGAAAATATTCGCGCGAACGTCGTTTTCGAACCGGCTCGTTCGTTCGTTTTTTATTAATTGATTTAAACGATGTTTCCAGCAGTTTGCTTCGACCATTTTTGTTGTTTCTAAACCACGTTTGCTGTTAGTTAAGCTCGATCATTTTGGTATCGTTCGACTAATGCAAAGCTATTACTTTTGAAATGAAGCTTCGCTGAAATTTTGCATTTTTTTTTTAAATACATCGATTTGGATGTTTCAATGAAACCTGAGTAATTTAACGCGAAGAGAATTGTCTACAGTATTGGCATGGCACTTTAAATTTATCCTTTTGCAAGCACCCTTTTAAATTCACCCTTTTGCAAATCAAATAATTCTATTTAAGTATCTTATTTAAAGAAGGACCAAATGAAAACTAGGTAGAAAGAAATAAAAAATTTAATCCAAAAAGATACTGATATTTATTTAAAAATAATTACCAATTAGTTTATATATTCTAGTCTATGCAAACATACATAATGGTTCTGCTGTAGCAGTAGCTGGTGACTTAAAGAGCTGGGGGTAGTTGGATTCTGCAAATAATGTATTTGCGTTTTCTTGGTGATATTTGCACACGGTTTTTATACGTACATACTATATACATTAACTGTGTAATTAGAAATTACGTAATAAGTACTGACTTTCATAAATTGCTAATTACTTTTGAATAATTACCATAATTACTTTTACCATCTAATTTATATGTGGTATTTTTTTAAATAAAATATTTAAGTAGATGTAGTTAATTTACCAAAGTGTGTATTTAAAATACCAATACCGTAGAGTGCCATCGTTACCATTATTTTTTAATTTCGCGTCAATCCAAATCAATTACTCGAACACGATTCTTTGTCAGTCATCGCTGTCGACGAACTTCTTATCGAGCGTTTTTTCCAGGCTTTCTCTCCTTCGTCAAGGGTGAACGAACCTCGAACGATTAGCGTTGAGCCATTGCTAGTGACGTAACGTAGTGAGAACGTATGAAAACTGTATATATGAACGCGCATAACCGTAAATGTTCCAGAAATTGGAACACACTGAGCGATATCGAAACTTATAAATTGGAAAACTGAAAGTTTCTCATTTGGTTTGTCATTTGAATCCCACGCAACTTGTGCTTCTTCCATAAGCTCGCAGATATCAGAAAATGGTAAATTCACGCCAACATCCGCGTCGCGTCGATTATTACTACTCTCCTACGGATTTTTTCTCGTTATCATTGTCTCTGAGACCGTATACACGTGTTACTTTAATCACGTTTCAGAATTACGAGCAAACAAAGAGATTATTCAGCAAAGGCGGCAACGAGTGAAACGCTGGAACAGCTTATCTCCCTTGGTAACCTTGAATGACTAAGTTTAAAGATTGCGTCCTAATCATTCGACTTGTAGTCACTGCTGCAAGTGAGGCTGAATGATAAAAAAGAATTGTTGTACGTATGTATCACGTGTAGGCTCCCACATGTGCGTGCAGGATTAGTAGATCGGTTCAGAATGAGAAGGCGAATGCTTAAGCGTGCCGATGAATTGTCACGTATTCTATGCTTTTTTGTATTAACGGTTTCCTGTTTTGCATATCTTGTCCATTCTTTTACTGCTGTACGTCAGAGAATAGTTGAAATACGTTCCAAGACTTCGCTAGTGTCTTTTTAGAATTTTCTATTATTTTTCAAAGATAAAGGAAGGTGCGTTTAATTGAGTTCGATAAAAGGTACGAGAAGACTAAAATTATCTGCTTTAAGGGTAATAAAATGCAGTAGCAAAGAGTTTGAACTCGAAGAAGTATCAAATTTTATTTGAAGAATTTAATTCGAATTTTGTTCCTACAATATTTTATGATAGTATCGAAACAGGTTCTTCGTTACGAAATTAATCGATTTCGTCGAGTGGCGACTCTCTGGTCAATGTCCGTCGACCAAACTGCGTCTCTGGTCAGCGCACTGCTAATTAGTTGTCCGTTTCAGTCACATTTCTGGACCAGAAATGTGTTTCTATGGTTTGGCGGGCCGGTAGCCGGCAGAAAATTGGACTCGTGGTTTTCGCGTGAACTCGGTTCCAATAGGCGTGAAAGAATTGTTACTTGTAATTGTAAAAAACAAATTTATAAGATATGCAATCTGTGATTTAATAGATTCTTCTGAGAAAGTAGGTATCGTTTTGTAATTTTCAATTTTCAACTGTGATGTAACACGATAAACAAGCTCCAATGTCTGCTTCAGTATTAAACTTATAAAAAAAAGAAGGAAATATTATTTGTGTTTGACATTTATTATCAGGCTGGCGAACGGGCACTGGCTTCTACTTGTAACCATATCTGCAATAACTAGGTTACCGATTATCGTTATCATCGCTGCAATGGAGAAACAAACATTGTTGTTAAATTATCAATATTTCGTTCTCAATTCTAACTGAACGAAGTATCCTTCATTTTTCATAGCTGTATCAATTTCTTCTTCCATCGTCGGATAACCACCAAATTGGTTATACCAATATCAATACATTAGAACTTAGAATTCTTGTTTGCGCGATTTTTTTTTGTTTATTTTCTGCAAACAAATTGCAAAGAAACATCGATAATACAATTATTATAAATATTATAACAGTAGAAAATACGTAGAACATAGTTGGAACAAAACCCATTAACCACTTTATAGCGCGAGCCATTGAAATTGATTTATCGAGCCGATTTTTCTTCGCGAAGCAAACTTCTTTATACGCTTTTATACTGGCATCATAACTTTTGCCGGAGCATCTGCCATCGCAAATTATTTGTCGCGTCGGTTCGAGGGATTTGCATTGCGGTCATGGCTGTCGATATCCGCCGGTCGATTCCGCTGGGCGGCTTCCGGTTACGCAAGACGTTTAGGGTCCCGTCGGATGGCCTACGGAAAACGAAACGTGTCCGGAATAACACGGCACTCGAGAGAATAACACGGCCGTGAGGAAGAAGGAAATTCAATTTGGCCATCCTCGTCCACGCTCTCCTTCTCCTTGGCCGCACTTTTAACCCGTTTCGGGGAGGATCTCGTACGCATCCGGAATAACGTGTCCCGTCGAATCTCTGTCTGGTGCTCGAGGGTTTAATGATTCTATCAGAAATAGATTCTGACGCGATTCAATTATTCGTTCAGATTAAGAAGGCTTCTATTTTATTGGTCAGCAGTTTGATCCATTTCTGAGTACTTAAATATGAAAGGTCCAGTATCTTAAACAAATTCACGAGTATATTTAATTTCGAGAACTGAAGTTGATACTTTACGTTATTGATCAAGTATTTAAGATGGTACAAAATATACAATGAAGTGAACGTCTTGAGAGTATGTTGATGAAGTGAGAACATAATGGCTTGTATCTTACTGTTCAGTATTTTAATCCCTTTTTGTCAGTATTTAAATATAAAATATTAGTATCATACCTTAAAGTTAAAGCGTGAAACAAAATAAATAAATATATATATGCTGTAATGATAATATAACCAATAATTAATTCCATAAAACTTAATTTAAGTACTGACCACTTAAAGGAACCAATTAAATATATAATATTGGCGCCACCCTGTGATAATACTATAATTAGACAGCATAAAATTGTAACGAACCCTCCTAAAATACGATTAATCGATTCTAGAATTTTGGAACTTTATCAAGTCGTGTTGCGTATATGAAAACAGTATGTAATAAGGTTAAAGGGTTAAGAAGACTGTTTTAACAAAGAACCTGGTAAAATAACTGTGTCAGGTATACTAAGAAAAGACGCTCCAAAAACACAGTTATCTAATGGTTGCTTTAAACCACCGCGAGTAGGTTGTGGCTAATAAAACGGTGAATATTCCAACCATCGAGCCAGTTTCACGTTGCTAAAGCGAGTAAACCGACTAAACGCTGATAATTAGACCGAACGAGACGCGGCTCGAGAGATCGCAGCGATCCATTGTGCTCGGTTTAGAGCCCTCTAAACCACTCGCGAGTGCCGTCTCTTCACCTTGCCAGTCTTTTACCCTTGCCCACTCTCTCTAACCCACTAAACTGTCCTACCGTTCCCTTTAATGGCCGTTGCGAGCAACGCCAGGACGAGCATGCAGCAGCCAAACGTTGCTGGTTGCACGCGTGTACCATCTTGGGTTAAGTGACAAATTGTCATTGAAATTAAGTGGCGAGCTTTGCTTGTATTATGTAATATAGGTTGGACGTCCCTGCATGTTGTGAATAGATTATTGAAAAGAGTTTCTTTCTGACATATCTCTTTATCTTCGATAGCATGTTTGCTTGGAGAACGCGTTCAAAGAGCAGAAGAGATGGAAATCGATTCATAGTGGTGTGAGAGGAGACTTCAATGCTTGTCGACAGTTGACGGTACTTTGACAAGATGATTCGTGTAATCTATGATCTGATATCGCGCAGAAGATATGCTTGTGTCTCTCGCTGGTATGCTTCCGCTATACGGATACTCGAATGGTGCTACTGGTTGAGTTAATTGCGATACGAACGTACATATTACCGCGAAGAGAGCGTAAGATGTGGTGTTTTTATGTATTTATGTAAATTGATGGAAGTTACGAGCGAATTGCTCGTGACAGAAATAACGCAGTCGCCATGGAGCGTTCGAGTTCAAGTATTTTTTTATTAGCCAATACTGGTTGCTGTTCTTTCAATTCCTCATATATTAGCTCCAACTCGTTACTATTCGTTACGTTTACTTCTCCAGTGTTCATTGAATGATACTACACATGTAAGTTCAATTACGTATACACATACGAATTTATTTGAGCGTTTTTGTATACACATATGATTTTATTGACGCTTTAACGACCAATGGCGCTATTACAGCGTCACGCGACATCCGAGATTGGTGACCGCTGTCGCCATTATGGTATCTCGTAATTTTCGTTTATTTATACTCAACAATAATCAGATTTTTGACAAAAATTCCTGCTAAAAGAAGTCAATCGTTAATTAAAAGCCATGTCAATAATTTGTCAAGGGTTAATAGACATAGGATGTCGAAAAGTAACATGCACGGCTTGTTGCGATATATTTTAACAAGCAAAATCTGTAGACACCAATTTTTGGTCCCGTCGATCGGTCGGAGAGCAGAATTGACACGAATTGGACGATGATCGATGGCGAAGTGGAAAACAGGTGTAGACACGAGTGTAGCTCGTAAAAAGTTGAGAAGGTCGATGGAACCGTGGAAAGAAGCGGCGCGTTCTTTTTCGTGTCTTATCTTCGCGACAGAGAGGAACGACGGGACAGTCGGCAAGGACGCAAGCGAACCGGAAATCGGGTCAACAAGGTCAAGTGTCCAGTCGATCGGAATGACCCTCGTTAAAAGAGTTTAATTCGAGAAAGTACAGCTGATACAACGCCGAGGAACGTGTTCAATTGCGAACTGATTCGACCAAGGAGTCTCTCCTTTCTTTGTTTCTCGTTCCATGCTGTAGAATCGAACAGTACATCTTCATCATTACTTGCGTTGTCGTAGTTACTGATTTTAAACTTCGTTTTTATATATCTAGCTTGCGTATACGTTTCTCCACTCTGTATTTGGATTAAAAAGTCACTACCTTGGGATTCTAGGCTCTTTTAAAGGAGAATGGTTGTTGAATCATTGCCTATTAGTAAGTTCTCAATGTTAATTGGTGTTTAATGGATGATGATAATTTTCAACATCCTCGACTTCTCTTTAAGGTAGAATTTTGAAGTACAATTTCCTCGATAAAACGCGATTTCAGATGAAAAAGAATTGGTTGCTAGATAATTTCTATCACGAAAGTGTCTCGATACTTTGGGACAGCGATGCAGGTCACGCGTTTCCACTCGATCCGTGTCACCTTACGCAAGTGGAGCGGCGATTAATCCGCGAGTGGAAAGGTGTACGCGTCGACAGGCGTAAGAGAGCAAGATCGCTGTCTTCTCTTTCTCTGGATGCTGTTTCCCTCGGTACGTAGCCGAGGCGAAGCGAAAAAGCCGCAGAAAAGAAACTCGGTCACGGCTGTTGAAGACGATTGCGTTTCTGTCGCGTTGTAATTGGCGCCGCGGCCGAATCGTTCGAATGCCGCGGCGCATTTGCAGACGGGATTGTCGTCGGTGACGTTAAACGGATTTGTCACCGAGAAACGTCTACGCTGGCTGGCTCGAACGCGTTCTTTTTTTCCACCCTCCTCGCTTTCAACCCCTTTCCGCCTTTCTTCACGGCCGCGTCCCGTTCCCAAAGAATCGTCCTCTCTCGCGCTGCCGGCTATAAACGCAAAGGTCCTCCAGGTGAATGGTCCTGCGATGGGATTGAAACGAAGATAAATGGGACGATTGTTCTGCTGCTTGTCGTTCACGTTGTTTCTCGTGGTTCGTTTAGTCTACCCGGTTCTTTCGTCTCGCGGAGTAATTACGATTTCTGTAGCCGTGCAGTTTTCGAGCCACAAATAAATGGTCAGTAGTTTAATCTCTTTCGACCAGTATAACACGGAGTGTCAGTATTTAAATATGAAGACTAAAATACAAGCCAAATAAGTGTACTATTCAAAGGCGAAAAGATTGGAAAAAGAAATTTTTTTAAATACAGTTGAAGTACAGAGCAATTAAGACTAGATTACAAAAGGTTTGAACTTGTACGTATCAAAGTGTCCACTTTTCAAAATTGACTCGAACAATCGCGCCTAGCGATCGTTATTAAACTGAACACAGCTGAACAAGAGTGAACACGGTCGTGGAAATAATTAAAAGTGGCAGAGCACCGGCGGAACAATATACATCGTTCAAAGTCAAAGTTCCACGAAGAAAACAGGAGAGAAAAAGTGGCGCTCTTTGATCTGTCGGAGGCCTTCGCAGCGATGTCGCCAGGATGGTTATACTAACGACGTGACACGTAAGCTAGCCACGAAACGTCTGATTTTTCGAGCGGTGGAGATGCTGATTGCGACGGCAAAAGAGGTGCTCGCGAGGTTGCTCGGGGAACCCATTCCTTCTGTCGACCTGCTTTGCCGAGGTTTCCCACGTTTCCCGGGGCTCCCTTTGACAGCTGGACCGAACGCGGAAGCTTTGTTACGATTATAATCGTAATCCAACGCGGATTCCCCGCGAACGTTGAACGGTCGCTGCTTTCCAGGATTCGCGATCTCTTTCACGGATCGTTGGAACCAGGATGCTTCGTCGCCATTATAATAATGCCACTTTTTTACGGACCAACGCGAAGAGAGAGTTGCTCTGTTAGGATTCTGGCTTTCATTCTTCCTTCCGCGTTCTTCTTTCTCTTCCTATTTGTTTGTTAAAAAATGTCGTTGGAAACGTAATCTTAGAGATTTCTCGAATCTCAGTGCGAAGCTGCTTGATCTGTGCTTAAGTTCACGATTTTATCAATTTTCTGCGTCTACTTTTTGATTTATGGGGTTGCATATTCTTTACGCTAGAAATATTATTTTTTAAATAATTTTTAATAGAGACAGATCTGCATGAGGGAATATACCTTTCGTTTTTAAATATAGTAGGAGATTTTAATTTGAGATTGCACAAGAAAAAGATATTCACAATTATTAAACCGTCCACGATTCCTAAGCAGATGTAACAGTATCTATATATACGCAACACAAATAAAAATAGTTAAAAATTAACGTAATCCATGCATATACAACTAAACTATGCGTTTCGATCAGTTACGTGTTACAACGCAATTACCAGCAATTTACTCTTATTTCCATTGGTAGATTCAGCTAAACGTTCTGTACGCAAACCGAACGAGAAGAAAATGCCAACTAGAAATGCCAGGATCGATCCGAAAATGCCTTTATCGGATGACATTCCCCGATGTATTATCCTCCTTAAATGGTAATACAACGACTGACATGGTCGTGGCGTTCAACCGGTTCCCAGAGTAAAATGAAAGGTTCAGGGAAGAACACCAAAGACATAGTTCGTTCGCTGAATGCGTACGTGTAGGTACATATAAGGTTTAATCAGTCCAGTGAAGAAAAAATTCCACTTTATTTTCTTCGTTCTCTTATATATATGCAACGTTCTGTACTATTTACAAATATGTAACAGAAGTACAATTTTGTCCATCTTTTATATAATCGACATAAATATGAGTAATGAAAAAAAAAAGAATCTTTAATATCAATTCTGCTTTCAAACGAAATATTATAGTAAAGCAACAGAGTCACTGCGTGCGATTGGCTATCGTTTTGGTCAATAGGGGATGAAGTCGCGTGACTCGTAGTCACGTATAGTAAGAGTCAGTCGACGCTTGGATTGCGATGCGAAGACAGTGAAGCTATCGAATGTGCATTTTCATTAAATTTCATTTCTCTGGTTCAATTTTTATTCTTATTTTCTGCTTGTTAATGAATAGAGATTGCACGTACGATATCTGTCTTTACGTAGGTGAAACAGGAAAATCTTGTATGTGCACATTATATAAAGGTACGACGCACAGTTTTCTTCGCGCCAGGTCTGTCATTTCTGAACTCTCGTGTATTTTTCCCCCCATAACTGGGCTGCAAGGAATATGCCTCTTTCTCCTTGACGAAAAGGAGGCACTGACTTGGCAGACACTTCACTCTTATTCCGTGCGGTTACTCCGTCGATAAAATACGAAGGACGAAGCGTTTACGCGCTTTCTTTTTCGTTTATAGCTTCTTAAAACGTACCAGTCTTTCGAGGCATATTATAATGTCTTTATCCTTGATTGATTTTTACTTTGGATCCCCTGTTAGCGGTTGCACTTGCGTACAATAAATTGAATTATACGTTTCAACCCCCAGATAGAAGAAAATTCTGAAGAATGCGAAGAATGCTAGATAAAATTGCGAACTAAAGTTATCTGAGAGTGAAATTATTCTTCTAAGAGGATAACGCACATATGTCGTAAAAAGGAGATTCTTTTATCGACATTTCGAAATGTGTTCCACAGATTCCACCGCGTCCTCGTTTCCACTTCCTGTGGAACTAGCGAAGCTAGTACTTTTGGTTATCTACCACCTCGTAATCATCTTCTGATAAGACCACGAGCTTGTGGCCGAATTTAGTACTCTCTTATAAAACGTTAAAACATTATTCCGGGGTGCTGGACGAGACGATTATTCTTATCGTTACCACTGCCAGGAGAATTATAACCAAAAATGGAAGACAAAACTAGGGAGCAAAGGGATGTTAAGTGAAGTTTACTTAACGGTTAAAGTGAAATCTACACGAACGATATAAAGTCATTAGTGGCTCTTAACTTTTTTATAACATTTATTTATAATTAACTGACTATAAAAAAATTTTTTTAAACCATTTTACCATTTGTAATATTTTTCTGATTAATTTCTAAAGTTCCTGATACATTATAAATCAATATAAGAGGCAAGTTAAAGAAGTAGCGGCTACATAGTAGCTACATAATAACTTTTTTTTAACATACACCTACTTTGTAGCTTTCTGTATAGATTTCATTGGATATCGTTATCTTTTACATTATTCAAAACTAATAGTTGCTAATCAGTTAGGCTACAATAAATATATTGTGCAAGATTCTTAAAGGTACAAAAGGTTTCCCTCCATTTTTTTCTAACGTATCAACGTTAGACTTATATTGCACTGTTTATATACAAATTTATGTAATTTATGTAATCGAGCGCAGTTTCCTGTTGAAATACGCCTTAGAAAATTGTTTCGTTCGAAGAAACGATAGCTGGGGAAAGAAGGAATAGGAATAAAAATAATTGGAAAGGGCTGAAACACGTAGCGTACCTCCAAGAAGCTTGGCTGTGATTCTTTTCCGATTATTCAGTTATTTATTATTCGAGGCTCGTGTTCACGTCCGTTTTGCTCTTTTCTGTTCCAGCAAAATTATCTCATGAAATTTGGATACCTGCCCCAAACGGATCTGGAGACCGGAAACCTCAGGACGGACGATCAGCTCAGGGACGCCATTAAAAATTTACAGGTGAGTGAAACATTCTGTGGATGGCTTCGAATATCGAAAACTTGTCGCTTCTGCGTGTATCGAATGTGTAATGCGGTTTGCGGACTTTCCTACGTTAAATATGGTCACGTTCCGTTAAGGAGATAAGTATTCTGAGAAACCCTTTTGTTCGCGTCCCGTTTTTCCTCTTCACTCAATCCCTTCGCGTTCTGTTGCTTTAAGTAATAATAAATAGTGGTGTTAAGTAAAAATTTAAGTATCCACGTACATACGTTATTATTAACACTTAAATAGAATTAAGTGAAAAATTACAACGAACGAATATTGCAGATGCAAAGCTCGCCAAATTGAATACAAAAAAATGAGTTAATCTACAAAGTTACTACTGAGATTAAAGCAGCTCAGGTGATACTCGAATTTAACGCGCGATCCTTTTATTTCGATATACATCGACGCTTGAATCGCGATAGAATAGTTTCAGGCTGTATCCGAACGCAAAGATCGGATTGTTGGAAACGTTCGAATGCAGCCGCGTTTCCATTTCGTTTGGAGTATCGAACCGATCGATCCACTAGAATAATGTGACTTTGGTGGACGGAAACAGGTGGATGGGGGTGGAGGAAAACGAACGCAAACGCGCAAACAATTGAAAAAAACGACGCGCTGTATGTCTGGCGAGGATTTATATGAAAATCGAGCTCGTTAAAAACAAACGCGTATAGACGTTCAACAAAAGCAATATTCCCCTTCTGTACTTTCGACAAGCTACCTATCCGTCAGAATATCAAACTCTGGCTTTCATTGTATGCACATTTTCCAGCAGTTTTCATCCTTTTTTTTTCCTTTCTCTCCCCTGCTTTCAAAAGTGACAGAGCGGTGTAAATATTTCTTGTTCGATGTTCGAAGACACTACAAAGTTACTTTAAGTTTCAAGCGAAAAAAAAAATTACGATATCAACGATGAATTTCAGTAATTGTTACTGACTCGTTTTGCACGCCATTCGAGAGCGCGTTCGACCAGTTCATTATGCAGTGACCGTTTGTTAAATGTATCTATTAGTCATATTGATAATTTACCTCGTGATTTACATAATGAAGAGAAGTTTTTATGCAAACATCGTTTGCAAACTACTACTTGTGACTTGTCAATTGATTTATCGTTACATTCCGCGCGTGTCGTGCAATACTTTGGCGAGAACCACGCCCCGTTTCTAAGTCATCATCGGCACTGAGATTCTTGCTCACACGATTCTGTATTTCTTTACGCGATTTTCATTTCCACGCGAATTCGGAAAAACGTGCCGTTCTCTTTCTACGCAACTTGTTTCACTTCCATAGAACACACTTCGCATGGAAACACAAGCACAGTCTCCGTTCAAAACAAGCGAGGACGCATAAAATCGTTGACACTCCAACACGAATTTATTGTTCTTCGATGTAAATTTTTTTTCTATTACACAAGCATTCTTCTGCGACGCGTCTATTCTGTAAATACAGAATTGTCGCGCGCATAGATCAGAGCTAGAAAAAATGTATCTATATTTCGCTGAAAGAGGTAAATCCAACGGAAAGATCCGAAGCAATAACTTTTTATTATCGCGTCGAATTTATGCGACTCTGTCGTTTGATTCAAACTTCTCTTTTTTTTTTGTTGCTGAAGAGTAACACGCAGGTTGGTCGTTTCTTGTCACGTATAAAAATAGCGTCCTGTACCTCAAAGGGCTCTCGTGGAAATTTCGAGTGCTCTTTACCACCGTGGAACGGGAAGTCGAGAAGAACGGTCGAGTTCTCGCGTCCCGTTGAATTACTTGGAAAGAACTTTTCCGCGGGCTTTCCCGAGCGTCGCGTCGTCGGGTGGAAATATGATTCCCTACAAGTTGCTCTGAAGAATCGGCTACAATCCGCGTCACGGAAACGCTTGCTCTCGAATATCTGTATAAACGTTACAATTTCTTTTCCTGCTTTTTCGAGCGCGTACACCTTCGTATTTCATTGCTGCAATTTTTTATTATCATCGTTTCCTGAAAATTAAATTATTTAGAAAATATAAGCTGTTAGATTTAAAATGGCGAGATTACAAATTTCATCTGTTTATCTCAATATTGCGATAATTCTGTCTCAGCAATTACATTAACTTTGCATTTAAATGTAACATTGTTAGGATATACCAATTGAATGATTGAAGAGCGCAGCGTCATTGTTGGGATACGTAACCATTTCTTCCGATCCTCCTTTTATCAGAGCGATGAGTAACGTCCTCCTTGCGACAGTGTAAATCCTCTACCTAGAACTAATCTCCACGTATCCTTTGTGCTTAGTCGTCAACAGTGATTTTCAAGTGTATCGTAATAATTTATGCATATTAAAATACTATATGCACAAACCACACACGTCGAGATATATGCAACAACTATAATACTTATTCATGCCTGTAGAATTCGTTCCGCACATGGCGCTATCCATACTATACGGAATATAATACTAGTCATTCCTTTGTTCTTCTCGTACAGAGGTTACACGTACGTGCACACACGTAGACAGACACTTTACACTCCCATACAGAAGTATTAATCCTTGGAGGACCGAGAACTCGAGCAAAATTCCGTCCATGTGGACAGAGGTCATTCGATAATATTGATGAAGTTCATTTTGATATTTAGTAAAATTCATGGAGCATATCGTAATGTTTTTTACGAATTTGTTACGGCTAATCAAGCGTCGTGCCTTTGCACGCTGGAAATGAATCTATTTAAATAAATTTGTTACTTTAAGTGGTATTTGGTCATCTGACATTTAGCGAGTTATCAATTATGTGTTTCGTCAGAGATTCGGCGGCATTCCTGTAACTGGTAATATCGACGAAGCTACCAAGAAGTTACTAAGACTTCCGCGATGCGGACTTCCGGATAAACCGGATCCTAGATACACCAAGGTCAGGCATAAACGTTACACAATCCACGGGCAACAGTGGCCGCATCGGAATCTAACTTGGAGGTAAGCGTGATTAATTGCTATATCGCTTTCAAATGCATTCAGCCTGTCAGAGGAAACGATACAGTGAAACTAAACATGCGAATAACATTGAATACTTCTACTTAAACATTGAAAGACTATATCCTAAATTACCATTGGTACCATCGAAAACCCATCTTGTATTTAAAGAAAATCAGGTCTACAGAGTTTAACTCTTACAGTCATCACGCGTGCACCACCGGAAACGCATGCGCGCGAAGCATCGCCCTCAAAAAGCGCTGCTCAGTTTCACTTCCTCCAAAGAGTCATGCTTGCGTTTCCGTCAAATCTCCATTTCTATCTATTATCATCGAAACCGCCGCTCCGTGCAGCATATTTCTTCTCGCCTCGCCGTCTAAAGCGAGACAAACCGAGTTGCACTTTCGAGACGAGCCCAACCAACCAGACGCGTTGGACGCGCGTACGTGTCCGCCGTTCGTGAACGGAGAACGGAGGGCGTCAGCGGAAACCGTTCCAGGATAATAATCCTGCGCGCGGCGCGGCAATTACTCGTTGAAGAACCAGGACGCCTCGCCCTCTAATTGCCAGATATTATGCCGGGGCCCCCTCGACGTTCGTCGCGGATAAAATTTTCTGCGAACGCATCGCCAACTGCGCGGAAACGCCATTGACATTGTTGGTCACCGGCCAACGACGAGTCCGTGCCCTCGCGGAAGGCTCGTCCGGCTGCCAACGATCGCCTCGCACGAGCGTCTTCTTCTCATCCCAGCGTGTCTTCCGCCAAGGGGGTTGACGACGCGGTTCCAGCCGACGGCCAACCGTGAAAATCGCGCTGATTCGCGCGACAACAGCTGCGAAACTGCGCACCACGCTTCCCTCGATGCTACCTCCAGCCACGCTCGCTCTGCTCGTCTTTACTTTTATCTACGACATAAATCGGAGGAGGCTTTGCTGGCTATTGGTCGAGCTCGAGGTGATCGAGCTCGTTGGGAGGAACGATTTTTAGGATTTTCGTGGATTCATGGCTGAAGGTTTAAAAAAGCCTGGAAGCTTGAGCTTTGAAAGGGTGTGGAAATGATCGTGGGAGTACTGTCACACTTGTCACGTTTACATTTAAGTCTAAGGGCGAGGAAATTAATATTTAGAGACATGTATGTAGGAATTCGTTTTCGTTTGTGGATCTGTTTATAAAGTAGAGAATTATACGTGATCGTAGCTTAAAATTTTTACCAAAAATTAGTAAAATTATTACATTTAAGCCTAAAGAATTACATCGTTGTATATCGATGAGACGAAAGACTTGTTTCGAATTTACCAGTTCTTTTAAGAAATTTATTAAACTCTTACTTAAGTCTCGAGTAATGTACAATATATAAGTATATCGAGAGACAGGAGCCAAACGCCAAGAGGCCGAGTTTTATTGACTCGCATTAAATAACGTCGCGTAAAGTAGCTGCAAAGGAAACAATACCAGACGTGTTAATTGAAAAGCAAACGGGATGAAATCGAATTATACCCCATTGGCGTAGTTGAACGCGGAAGCGCGCGACAATACGAACGAATCGTGTTATCCGATCGGATGGTGGAAAGGGGGGGAAATAGAAAAATCTAATTGAAGGGAGTCAACTCGCGCGCGGTTAATTTGATTATCTTGGACTCGTTACTACCGTGCCGTTTGAACACGTGGCGAGCGAGGGCTACGAGCTTTTCAGACGATGAGACGGTAGAATTGGGTGGAAGGAAAAATCCCATAAAAAGAGAACTCAGGGAGACAGCGGGAAATTCGTTTCTATTCGTATTGGACCGCGCCAGAATTCGAAGGCTACCATCGACAAATTAAGCCAATTGTTAATTCTTCGCGGTGGTATCGTTATCTTCGTTTTAGAAGAGAGACTTCATCTCTAGACGGTACTCCCCTTTATTTAATTCTTAATGTCTTGCAATGTCCAATGTACAATTTTTTAACGATATGCAGAGATACGTTATTTAATGAAAAATGAATTAAGATAACTTCGATCGAAAGTACAATTAGCAAATGTGTCTGTATTTCAGTTTAGTTTCGAGAGAAGCTGCGTCTTAATGCATTTTTCGATTTAAAGTTTATTTACACATGTCGTATCAGTGATGTTTCCGTGTCAGTGCATGTGATAGTTTCGCGTCAGTGTGAACACATGCGAATAAACACAAGGGAAGGATACTGATGTATGCGCGTAAATAAGTGTTGCATCAACATCTTAAAATAATTATTAACATCAAATTGCATTGCCTGATTAGAGCTTAATAATGTTCACACGCGTGCCAAAATACTTATTTGCCTTCTAAAATTGAATATAGAGAATCTAGAGAGAAAGAAATTGAAAACAAAAACTTTATTGTTGAGTTCTCATGTGATATTATAATTACGTTCAATTACAAATCTCGGTCCGAAGTGAATTATTTGAAAATTCGAATAAATTTGTTTTCAACTTGTCTATTAAATTCAAGAGTTTGAAATGAACCAAAAAATAATTTCTTTCAATTTTCAAACTTGAATTATTCGATGGACTCGTTCACATTACCATGGAATGTACCCAAGAACAATTAAACCAGTTGATACTGTAGTTTTCTAACACATCGTTCATTACCTATAGTCGGTAGTACGACTTCTGCGATACCGATTACGCGTCGTAGTGTTACGTGGCGCCCTCTAAAAAGCCTACTTCACTCGCATCCCAGCCAATCCGCGGCAGTTATTTGAATATAAATTCTCGCAACCTTCGTTCTAACAAAATCCGTCGTATGCACGTTTTCCAGAACACAGACGAAGGTTAAAACGTTCAAAGGTTGCGTTACGGGGACGGTAAATATATTAGTGCTTGTGTCCGCTGCAGTAATCGAGGTGAGATATAAATAATACAGGGTACGCTGGTATTTAGGGGTTCTAATTAGCGAGAACACGGACTCCGCGAGCCATCGTTCGCCTTAATTGCGCGCCTTAACGACCATACCCGGCCGCGTGGTGTGTCGCACGAAAATTTCGCGGTAATTTCGTTGGGATGTCGAGCACGATGATAGTCCTCGAGAAGTTAAAGCCCCCTCCCCGACGCGAAGAAGAGAGTTAATCAACGCTTGTCAATAAAACGACGCAGTGAGATGATTAGACTCGTCTGACGATTGTGCAAACATCACCCCAGCGGTTGCAAGGGGAACCACTTTCGCACAGCTATTCACGTATGTCCCACCTCTACCTTTCGTCGTGTTCATTTAAATATCCTACGTTTTTTCAAACGTCCATATCTTTTTACTGACACTCTAAAAGTTCGTTTATCCGCGCAGATTTGTTCAGTTTGAAAAAGTCAAGGTTTTCAGTATTGCGTGATGAAAATTTCCTGCTGTTTTTTGCTTCTAATTCGTATGCGCTAGCTTTTACTGTTTTACAGTACGCTTTCGCTAATTTATGAAAAGTAGCATGATAGTAGCATGATAGCATCTTTAAAAAGTCTAGTTCATGATTTTCTAAATATAAAATTATCTTTAACTTTGAAGATAGAATGCATTCGAGTAAAAGAAAGAAAATAACAGAGGATATCGAAGAAAATTCTTCGATAAAGAAACAAATGAGTGATCCCTAGTTCCGTCGCGAAGTGATCATTCTGTTTTATTAATATTCGTACTAATTCTTGGGTCGAGAAAGGAACGATCGCGAGGCGAGGAATTGGGTTGAGAAACAGGGACAATGAGGTTTCCTCCGCAAATACAGGTCCCCGCTAATTTCGAAAAGTAGCAAGGAACGAAAAATAGTTCGAGCATCGTTCAGAGAGCGTAGCGAGAGGAGCTGGCTTGTTTCAGCGGCCACGGAGGGAGGCGTCGCGGCGTCGCGAGCCTCTTACCCCAGCCGTCAGCTTTTTCTCGTTTCTTTTCCTTTCTGCACGCTGACGCGATGTCCAAAGTGCGATCTTGAATATTAACCCCGTCGAGGCAATCCCTCCTAGTAATTTAGGTCGGTATCTCGCCATTTTTCTCTCCTAGACTCCACTCTATATCTATGTATTTTCCACCACTGTTGAAAGATTGCAGCTCGCTTTAATGTGCACTGGAATTTAGATGAAAATGTGAAAGCGTGACTGATCAAAATTTAGCAAGTATCTTCTCCCCGATATTCATTTTAAATTATACATTCCTTGCAAAATTATAAAATAACGTAATAGTAGTTATATTTGCAAACTTGGCATAAAATATTTTCTACCCTCAATTTATTCTTTATACGTATTAATGTATTTCTTTGAACTAAATTTCTAAAGTGGAAACGTTCGAAGAAGGTGTGTCGTGAGATTAACAAATTGTAGACGTCGTTCTCTGACTTTTTGCCCCACTGGTAAAAGGGAAATTGGAGCAAAAGCCGAGCGAAAAATGTTTGAGCTTCCTTTGTCGATTAGAGCACTTGGTAAACGATGATGGGTTAATTTAATAACTCCATCGATTCCCATGGCGCGACGAAGCTGCGATCAAAGAAACGGGCACTTCTGATTGAATTTCTTCGCCATTACGGCGATCGACGATCGGCTCGTTACGTTAATGGACACATTAAAATGTTAACACAATATTCAGAAGTAATTTCGAAATCCATCCAATTTCGGACGCCATCAGGGCGGGGCTCGGTTAATTGATACGGAACTTTAAATACGGCTAACGCGATCTTGTCACAGTTCAATTTTCATTTTTCACAATTTACTTTCAACGGGCGAACGGCGTTAATTTATTCAGGTCAACGCGTCGCTGATTAATAAAATCCTCCACCTGCTCCCAGCTGAACGCTCGCGCCATTAACACTACAACTAGGCAATCAAAATTCTCTGCGTTTTATATCATTCGCGCACTTGAAATACATATTTTCCAATCAATTTCTTTCAGTCTAGTAATTATTTCCTTAATCAAAGTAAACCGTTTCCAATTTGCCGCACGGAATATTTATTTACGTTTAATTACCTCGTGAAAAATGTAAACGAAGGAAATTATCGCAGGAATACGTTATTTATTATTTTTTATACGACCCTTTTGATTGCGTTTCGTGAACACTTCCTTTGATATATAACGCGAAGAAAAATTTCGCAGCTGGAATTAAATATTAATCCTGTTTCCTCAGGGGCTGCGACCTTCTCTTAGGTTCAACTCGCTTCAGAAGGACCACTTTGGATCCACAGCTGAATTACAAATTAGACGGCCACTCACGAACCATTTGTAGGTCACTTTTCAATTTTTACTAGAATATTCATATCGAGAACAGGAATTCGGTCCAAGTGATCGCAAGTGGTTCGCGAATGGTTGACCATTTTCGGCTTTAACTATTCTTTTAAAGTGGCGCATTTGATCGTGAATCGAGTCTTAAGGTCGTGGTACGGGTGTGGCAATCCCGAGGTACCCTAGCCCCGTGACCAGAGGGTTGTTATGACGCTTGGTCATGGTTCTCGAGAACAAATTTGGACATTAAGGAAAATAATTTGATAAAATATCGAATATAGGATAAAATATACAAAACTCGATACAACTTCAGTTAACTTCACACGATGATAATTTTCGTTAACTCTGACCGTCGGATAAAGTTGATTAGAAATGATTAAAGAACTTGTAAAACGTACGAAGTTAAAATAATTTTATTCGTTAGTTAACTAGCTACAATTCTGTTCATCCCTGTCAGGTCAGGATTATCCGTCAACCGCGACGGAAGTTTCTTTTAGACACCAGGTCGATAAAAAAGGAATGAAAAAGCGTACTAACTTTCCTGTATGAAGTTAACGTCCACTTATAATTAAAATCGTAGAGAGAATCACCGTACAGAAGTATGAAAGTTGAAACGAGGAAAATTAATTCCGGACGAAAGGAGATAGAAGATATAATACATCGTACAGTCGTAACCCATGTCCCTGAAAGAGGAGACGCCGGGGTGAAATTGATCACTATCCGAAGCCCCATTTTGGCCGCAAGTTTCGTGAAACCTCGACGGTTGTCTTGCTCGTGATTTGCAAGGGAAAGTAGAGTGTTCGCGCATCCATGGCCAGAGACTGAAAATATAAAATCCTGAATATTATATATTTGCATTTCATTAATATTTAATCATTTGATGAGTCCAATATTTACTCAACTGATGAATAAATTTTCGGCGCGCAGAAACCACGGAACTAGACAATTTCCGGATGCTATTTGTCAAACTCTCTATTGGTTTTAGTTTTAACGTTAGATGCAGTTTAACGTTAATCGTGTACTTTATAATTTATAGTGCGTAAAATTCAACGTATTGACCAGATAATTTTCTATTTCATTAATGGAAACTGTATTTCATAGTATTTTATTTTCAATCATTTTTATCCGCCCCGCGATTATAAAAGCAAGGCAAACAGTTCATAAATATTAAGTGCTAAATTTACTCGATTTAAAGCTCGCCTTAATAAAACCCACGCGCTCGTTACTGCTTTAAAATCCATTCACCGCAAGAACACCCCGCCACTGGGAAGCATCAAACTTCTACTAAGGATAACCATTAAGCTCCACTTAACTGCGTCGATTCGACGACTTTTACGGTGTCACTTTCAACGAGATTGTTCATTAATGCCAGGGCAGGGAAAGTATCGCCCCGTCCGTTCCGCGATTACGCTGAAAAATGGCGACTTCACCCCCTTCACGGGACGCGATCGTTCTCGGGACTCGGCTGATAAAACGCTCGAATAATATCCCGGTACGTGGCTCGCGAGGAGACTCCAATAAGCCCCTGGTCCCGACGGTCGACTCGTTAGAAAAATAATGTACGGGACCGCGAGGAAGATCAAACCTCCGCGCGGTTCGCAGCAGAGGGATGGAAATCGATAGGAGGGCTCCGTGTCTTCGTTTCTCGCATTGTCTGCGGGCGAGGCAGCCAACGGGCATCGGTCCTGCTCCTCGCTGGAATCTCGATACTACCCCCTTAATCCTTTGTACTTTGACGCTTGCTTTATCCGACAGAGTGAACCTTATTGCACGATGTAGCGGTATTGTGTTGCGGGCGCCGGCAAGTGTTCGCTGGAAAGCGTTCCTTGATTGCCGTCCGAGTAATCCAAAACGTGCCCGTGCAACTTCTGTTCCCTGTGTCCCTCGTGGAATGTCCCGTCAGCAGTAAATCTTTCGATGAATCGTTGCCGTTCGACGTGGATAATTAAGTAATTAAAGTACTACTCCAGAGGAACTCTTTGACTCGATGTGTGGGGATTAGAAGTAATTGATCAGTTTTGTCTAATTATTGTATTATGGAGTACTGATCAGTTTAGTCGAACTAAATTTTAGAAAGCTTGAACTCGCGTTTGTTCAGCTTTAAGGTATACGACTACAAAGCGGCTGTTTCTAACAGAATGTTCCATTGACCCGAATAATTGATCGTTCACGCGTGCCAAGTTTGGTGAATACGCGTCGTGTTATAGAAATCCTTAGGCCAGGTTTATGATCGTTTATTTCGATGATTTACCGGTGTGTAGTCGAGCGTTATCATGAAGATGTACGACTTCCCTTTCTTTATTGCCCCCCTGCGTGTAATTAATTACCGGGTACACAACATTTTGCAGTAATTGTTTGATATACCTACACACTACGGGTATACCATTTAATCTCGGGTACTTCTCTTAACGAACGACGATTAAATTAAACGAAAAACACACAGAGAGAACGAAATATCGCTGACTATTTACAAAAGCGATAGACGAGCTAGCGGTGTATATTTCCCACCAACGTCAAATGTTTCCAAACGGAAAAATTTGCGGGAGAGCGAGAATTGTCGAACAGAGATAGAAAGAGAGAGAGAGAGAGAAAAAAAAAACGTTGGAGAAGAAGAAAAGAGATTTGATCGTTTTCGTACTACTAACCAGGCAGTGTATCCCGGTGCCGGATAACGCAAACAAACCTGGGGACAACGAGGCACGATGACAGCCAGCCGACCGACGGCTCCTTTGTTCGGAATCATGGAGATCGCTGCTGGCACAATGGAGGCCAATCATGTGTCCCGATCGAGAGAGGTGATCCCGTGTCCTGGACACGAGATCACTTCGCACCGGGTCCTCGGTGGTGTTCCATGCCCCACCCTGGACTCTTCGACTCGCGTCTCCTGTCGCTTAATTGCCAGAAACAATGGAATTATTGTGCCTGGGCCCCTGGAATAAAAGGGAACTGGAGAATTCGCAGTGGGACAGAGGAGGCAGGATTAGGCAGGGTCGTGTTGATTTTCATCCACGTTTCGCGCTCTCCTCTCGTCGAGTGGGCCTGTATCGATGGCGCGCGCGTTACCTAATGCCACGATCGCGTTTTTATCGCTGTTAGAACGCAGCACTGGGTAACTGGTGTATTCGCACGGGGCCGAACTGCCGATCGCGCCGCTTTATTTTGTTCCCACGTCGTAACTGTTCGATTGTATCGTTCGGTATCGAGTGAAATACTTGCGATCGTTGGGCGAAATTGTTTTACCGTTTTATAGATCGCTTCGCGAATGTGTATCGATGAGCATCTGCTTACGTTTCGTGCATTTATAGAAAAGAGTGTGGTTATCTCGTGTATTGTCTTAGAAATGAGATTTATTGTATGTCACCAGTTCTCGAATATTTAATCTATGGCCACTCACTCTTATTTTGGAGATTCTACTTTTATACAGTGTCATTTTGACTACGGCAGACTGAGACGCCCCAGTAGTGCCATACGGTAAAACTTTTCATTAAGCGTGCATTTCCGCGAAAGTATATTGAAATAATCAAAAACACTAAATTCCATTGAATTAAAATAACATTTATTCCTCTTATTCTGCGTTGAATTGCTTCTGCATTGTTCCATTGCGAGTTTTCCAAACGGTTTTAGACGCGACAGTAGCCAAAGGTTACGAATATTAGAATAAGCAGAGTAGGAAGATTTCGTTAGAAGAAATCGATCTAAATACGTAGAAATGAAGATAATTAAGTCGAGGCTGTTCGAAAGAGTTGAAATGTCCGTATCCACGCGATTACACTCGCTAAATGCGTGGCAATAAAGCGAAGCGTTTATACGGAGACTGTCTGCGATACACGCTGTCGAGGCGTATCCGCGTTTCGATCGAGGAGTAGATTATACTCGACGTTCCACCGGAAACCAATGCCACGTTTGTCGAGCGCGCTTTCAAGGGTGCTCGGGAAGTGTCGGAAAATGTGAAACTCGTCGAGCAGGTGGCGTCGAGCGGGCCTCTTCACTTTGACGAGTTAATTTTTAATCAGTGCTTCGCGCGATATCGAGGGGGCGCCTTCGAGTGCGCGTTCGTTCCCGACCGAAATTAATAGATCACGCTTTCCATTAGGCAATTATCGATAACATCTTTACTTACCCTCCAGTGCTTTCGACCAATCCTTCTCTTCGATATTCCTGCTGTTACGAATATATCTGTCGATTGATTTCACCTTTACTCGAGACGTGAAAACTGTCTGTAAAGATGAAGTAAAGATTTTCTATATCAAGGCTAGAAATGAGACTCGTAGACAGAAATTTGGTTTATGGATATTTTTTGTTTTACTGATATTTTGTACTGTTATAATTTATGATTAGTTTAATTATTAACTATCCTATATTTTGCTATATTTTGGAAAGTTCAACGCGTACGTTAATGGAAATTGCATTACGAGTTCTAACGAAGGCCGGGGAACTTTGTTAAAACTGACATAACCTTTTAAAACTCTTGGACAGCGCTCTTGGATTCAGCGCTTATCAAAACTTCTTCGGATTTGTAGGCCGATAAGATCTTTTTGGATTTAGAAAGCTCTCGTCCGAAGTTTCGTGAAAGGTCTTGGAAGTTTCCTCTTTTATCAGCTTAAGGAGCTAACGTTGCATTATAAAGTCGCGTCAACGTTTAGAATGCAACGTATATTTAATATATATACATTTTAAAATTATGTGTCGCGTGCTTAATAAGATGAGCAATGATTCGTCATAAAATATCAATTAAACGTCACATATCTTGTTTCAAGTTTTAGTATTATTTACAATTATTATTTTGGATCAATAATTAATTCTTTTTTTTCAGAATTTATTGAAAATATCAATTGAAATAATTTTTATAAGTTAATATAAAAAATAGTTTGTTGAGTTTCTTATATTTTTCATTTTTTTTATTCAGCCTGTCACGCTTCATTACGCTTCATTAAAATTCAATTTTTATACGTATAGAAGAAATACGCGAACGTTGCGATATCTCAACATCGACCGAGAGAAAGTAGCCAGAGGAAAGAGAAACGTTTTATTCAGGATTTAAATCTGACACTGGCCCGATCTACTTATTGCTTTCTCATTCTTTGCTGTATTACTTTTCGCGTGTTTGTTGGGGCACCTGTTGAGTGCACTCTATTAAGTGCAACAACAATGAGATACCGTTGAAGAAAGCGGGAACGTGGAAAACTAAGTGAACGAACCAGGTTAATTTTCCGCGCCTTCAACAACCAGCTACGAATTAAACGCTAAATTGAAATTCATCGTAGCCTCGTGCTCGTCCGTTTAATTTATTAACAAAGACGCTGTTACGCTTTTACGTGACGCAAAAGAGTTTGCAGCAGAGTTTTAGGGTTGAAGAAGGAAAGAAGAGATGTCCTACTTCTTTTCTTCTGTTTGCAACACTGAAATTCTTTGAGAAATTCATCAAGATTTTCAAAAATCATACATTTCCTTTTCTTTGATAACTCAGAATTGTAAATATATATTTTTCTATAAAATAATCAAGGCTATGAATGCCAAGGGTGAGAAAAGTTAATTTTTAAATTCTTGAGACTCGATTCTAAAAATTTATTAAGCATCAGAAACCTCGATATTGTATATTAATATGTAACAAAAAATACTGAAAGAAGTAATAACATCAACATTAGCAAATTTTTTACTGAATGTATCCAAGTCTTCCAAAGATCATCACCCAACAAAGTACCAACTTTCACAATAATAATAAATCGTCTCTTAAATAACTACTTCTAATGTAACTTCTATTTCTAACTCGAAGCATCAATTTGACATAACATTAACATCGAATCGCGCGAGGCAACCAACTCGAAATAACATAAAATTACGTGGAACTCGGTGTCACGGTTTCTTGACTTACAATTAGTCGGTACCGTGATTCCCGGCCCGTCGAATACCCGGCAAGAGTA